>NC_056739.1:588105125-588287625 GCF_019279795.1 Protopterus annectens
AATGGCAAAGGAGTATTCCAGCTTTGATTTTACGGAGGTAGTCTTCTTATCTTATTTTGAGGTATTGCAACAGTGTTGCTTACTTGAAGCCTTTTTTTCAGTATTATCAGGGATTATCATTTTGTTTTATAGTTAAAGCCTTCAGTTTGTCATTATCTTCTAACATTATGTTAAGAAAGTAAATTATAAAGATTGTTCAGTTCAGAGTTAGTTTGACGATCAATTTTCTTCTTTTTTTTTCTTTTTCCTTAAGGGCCATCTGGATCACCATTGAGCCATCACTCCAGTCCCGTACTACTAATCAGCTGGTCGCAGCGGTGGCTGGTGGAGGGGCGTCAGAAGGACTGAATAATCTGGTTTACAATCTATCGGACTTATTCTTGAGTAATGTTGATTATTCTTTGTTGAACAAAGGCCTAAGCTATATACCGGCACAAATAAGTAAGATCTCTGATTTGTTAATTGATTTAAGAGCGTTTGCCCGTAAAATTGCGTTAAAATTATCGTTTAAAAATGTTAAAAATGTTACAAGTCATGATATAGTTTTTAATGCTCAACATAATTTTGAAGGTTTTAAAAGAAAAAGTTTATATACGCCAGTGCCTCATCCATGTATAGATGCATTTATTAAATTGTGTGAAAATGATTTATATAAACATTATAGCCTGTATAATAAGGGTACTCTACATTTGTTTCATAATTTATCGCAAGAAGAATGGAATTCATTGAATAGTTTAATTGAGAACACCAATGTGGTTATCAGACCAGTAGATAAAGGCGGGGGGTTAGTGTTACTAAACAGAAAAGACTATTATGCATATATGGAACTTCTTCTTAATGATAATATTACTTATAAATTAATAGATGAAAAAACTGTTCAAGGCCTGATTTTTCAGGTACATCAAGAATTGAATGAACTACTAGTATGTAGACAAATTAGTTATGATTTTTATCTATTCTTATTGATTGAGCATCCTACTATACCTTATTTAAAAGGCCTTCCAAAAATGCACAAGGGACAAATACCACCTCCTATGCGTCCCATTGTAGTTGGACACAATTGGGTAACTGAAAATCTTTCTATATTTTTGGAGAAAAAATTAAAACCATTGGTATCTTCAGTACCTACAATTCTAAGAGATTCTTATCAATTGATTGATTATATTAAGAATTTAGATTTTCATGTTACAGAAACACATCTTTTAGTCACACTAGACGTAAAGAGTCTATTTACTGCAATTCCTAATTTGTATGGCATGGAAGCCATTAGGTCCTTATTAAATAAGGAAGGTAAATTCACCAATAATGAACAAGTTCTAATTAATACACTATTGGAAATAGTCTTGACTAAGAATGCTATGATGTTTAATGAACACTTCTATATACAACAGTGGGGGGTGGCCATGGGCACCCCCTGCGCCAACACATATGCAAATCTTGTTGTATATAGTTGGGAGACTACAAATCTGTTTACACATCCTAGTTATAAGAAGATACTTTTTTACTACAGATTTGTAGATGATATACTTTTATTATGGGATGGAACCATACAAGAATTGAAAAGTTTTATAGTAGATCTAGAGATGACTACAGACTTTCTAAAGTTCTCAATTGAACACTCTTTCTCAGAAATTGATTTCTTGGATTTAAAAATAAAGAAGGATGGACAAGGGGGATTAGAAACATCCTTATTCAGAAAAGCATGCTGGAAAAATAATTTGTTGCAATATGATAGCATGCACCCAAGATTCATCTTTAAAAATATAGTAAAGGGACAATATGTAAGGGTAGATAGAATATGTCAAGACCTTAATGTTAGGAATCATGAATTTGACATACTAGAAAAAATGTTTAAGGATAGGAAATATAACCCAGATATGGTCAGAAATATCAAAGATTCATTTATACAAGAGAATGATATATCTAGGGGTCATAAGTACTCTAGTTATTCTGATGTAGGAAGAACTTGGAATTTTTCATCTAGAAGCAATCATATAAACTTCTCAAAAATAAGTTCAGACTACGTTAGATGTATTATTACTTATACAAGTGATAACAAATATATAACAGATGTTATTTCAAAGAATTGGCCTATTCTTACAACAAATGAAGATATTAAACAATTGGTTGGTGTAAGACCGAATTTTGTATACAAGAATTCCAAGAACTTGAAACGGATACTATGTGATGAAAAACTGCATAGATCTTTGATAACATATAATCCATTTATGAATAATAGTAGAGGAACCCACTCCTGTGGGAAATGTAGCTCATGTGCATGGATATCTAAGGAAAAGACATTCTTCCACTCTGAGTTATTATTCAACTTTGAATTTAAGTGTACTGCAAACTGTGAGGATAGCAATGTTATTTACCTGGCCACCTGTGAGTCATGCCCGGCCTTTTATATAGGCATGACCACAAGGAGGCTCAGGGATAGGATACAAGAACATATTTATGCTATCAAAAAAGCTGATCAAAAGAATGCCTTGGCCAAACATATTATAGACTATCCAGAACATAAGTTTCTTTTCAGAGTACTACAAAAGAAAGAAATGAATATTAGAAAAGGTGACAACTTTAATGACCTTGAGAATATAGAACTAAATTGGATTTTTAAATTTAGAGCTCAAAGTTCTCCAGGTTTGAATACATATGTGAGTATCAGATCACATTTGAAAAGACGAAAATATTAACACAAAATGAATATCTGTTTATTATTTATGTTTTTTTCTTATTATTATTATTTAGCTTTCTTATATTTAGTATCATATTTCATATTATATGAAGAATTCTTTATATGAATCTTTGAGAATGTGCATCTACTTATTTGTTTACTTATTTTATTATTATTTTTTCTAGGTCATACTACAGCACATATTTGTATAAAAAGCACCTTTATATAGAATTAATATGAATTATTTTAGAATAGAGGCTGTGAATGAATGATGGCGTTTAATATCTAATAATATATATATATATATTTTTTTCTCCTATAATATGTATACAGGTTAATATATATATATTTTTTAAAATTATTAATTTTAAGGTGTAGTCATATGCATATACTAAACTCTTTTTAAGTTTTGTATATTTAGGTTCTTATAATATGGAGCCTATTTATTAGATTACTTCAGATATAGTTTTATTAAGTATTAGAATGATGTATTTAATGGTTGTATAAACAACAAACACTCTCATTTTATAAGCTTGGCACTTTAACTTGAATTTTCTAAAAAATAGGTAGCTAATTGTTTTCAGGCTACACCCTGCTATAATTAATTGAAAGAGTGAAGAACCATTACTATAGGTTAATTAATTCCTAATTTTAATAATGCTTGTAGATATAATGAAAGTGTTTTACCATTGTTCATTGAATCTGAAGAAGCGTGCCTTTGTGGATGCACGCGAAAGCGCTCATTCTGTTATTTTAATAAAGAAGATTTTGTTACGTGGTGGTGCTCTCCAGTTTGTACTACACATTTAAAAATTGTTGTTGGTATTTATTAGTTAAATGCAAAATGGAGAAACTTTCTGGCAATCTCTTTTATAACTCAGAGGGAGATCCTGGGCTATTGAAATTCTATGTCCTCTCCAAAGGAACAATTTATTGGCTTTTGCTCTCTTCAAGATATGTGACACATCCTAATAATTTCACGTAAAATTGTCTAGGGATTATTAGATTATGACTTACATAATGTCTGATGCACTCTTTCAATTATGAAATTGATAACATGGGATTATTAAGAAGAGTAGCTAGGATGTCAGTAATGGTTTGTATGAGGCTGGCTAAATCAAAAGTCTCCAGTACCTCTCTCATCCAAATGCTGTTTCAACTACTTTTGGCTTCTATATCAAGTAGCTTTTTTGAATTGCTGGGATTTGTTCATTTAATTGTGACAAGTTTTACCTATTTTAAGAATTTTGTCCTAACAATCTGATAAATGAGATTTTGATGTGCTTAGTCTTGGAGTGAAGCTGTTAATAATGAGGTTGATGATGTCTGTGAGCTGTAATAAAATGCTGTCAGCTGTTGTTTGTAAAGGCTATAAAGCTAATTTCAGATCTTCAATGGCAAAGGAGTATTCCAGCTTTGATTTTATTGAGGTAGTCTTCTTATCTTATTTTGAGGTATTGCAAAAGTGTTGCTTACTTGAAGCCTTTTTTTTTCAGTATTATCAGGGATGATCATTTTGTTTTATAGTTAAAGCCTTTAGTTTGTCATTATCTTCTAACATTATGTTAAGAAAGTAAATTATAAAGATTGTTCAGTTCAGAGTTAGTTTGACGATCAATTTTCTTCTTTTTTTTTCTTTTTCCTTAAGGGCCATCTGGATCACCATTGAGCCATCACCCAGTCTTTGCAGAAGCCATAAGACATTCTGTTAGGACACTGGATATCATTCTTAGTACTTTCTGTCCAGTAAATTATCTGTGCAACAGAGCTAGCAAGAGAGTAACATCAAATAATTATTTAGTGATAGTAAAAATGCTCATTGGTGTTGGGATGACTATTGGATTGATTTTTTTAATTATTATTATTGTTTTATGTATTATATTTGTGTTATTTGTGGGCTTGGTTAACCTTAGCATTGGTCTGTTTTGTTTTGTTACATTGTTTCTTTTGAATTAGGGCAAAAGCTGCAGCACAACTGTATCCATACCAAGGTGGCGGTCTTGAATCCTAAAAATTGTCAATGTCTTTTTGTCTTAGCAGACTGATATAATGATGTAATGAACCTATTATTAACAATTTAATGACATTCACAATGTTTTCCTGTGTTATACATTATAACAGTTTTATTTCATTTATTTATTTTTAATACATCTGTTTCACTGATGCTACTACTTCCAGGCCAATGTCTGAATGTAGATTATTAGGAAGGAATTTACTCCAGAATGCACCATTAACAATATGAAAATGGCCACTATCATAGCAGACTCATGGAATGTTTATTAAAAAGAAGCTTAAAGACAAGTTGATGCATGCTTCTTAAATGAGTTAAACTGTTGATATGCTCTCTGGGATTCATAAAGAATCCTACTGCTCATGTTAGCAGCTATGATATAAAGGCCCTGTGTCTGCGATGCAGAGATTTCCGATTCAGATGCACTTTAGCTGCATCGAGAGAAACTTCATTATTGGATGATTTGTCTCTAAACTGCTAACTACCATGAGTGCTTATCAACACTTCCTGTGGTAGGTAGCAGTGGTGATGGCTGCATCATGTTAGCACATCTCCCCAGTCATTCTTCCACACACATTCAAACACACAGACACCACAATCCTCATACCTGTCCTTATGTTGTCAGAACATCCCATATATTTTCTTTTTACTGCCTTCATAAATCACGGATGTAGCCTTTCAGTTATTAATGCCAACCATTAGAGTTTCACACTTCATATCCTTCAGAAAATCCATTGTAGTGCAAAAGCTGTTAGACTAGCAACTTTGGAAGTTTTTACAAGACAAATATCACAGCTATGCTGATATTGTTCTGTCTTGTGCAACAAGGTTGAAAGGTATGCCTTTCTTTCCCCTTGAAAGTAACAAACTGTGTGTATATGTGTATGTATGTATATATATATATATATATATATATATATATATATATATATATATATATATATGTGTGTGTGTGTGTGTGTGTGTGTGTGTGTGTGTGTGTATTATTTTTTAAACCCTTGTTGTACTAACTTCTTATTTAGCACAGCAGGATAGTGACTTACTGTGGCAAGGGCGCCCCTTTAGTACCTTTAAGATATGATAGAAGCCCTGGTGTCTAGTGGCTCCCTGCATCATGTTTTAGTTTTTTTTTTTTTTTTAATTAAGTGCCTTTAAAGTACCCTATATATAGTATCCCTGATGTCTAGTACTCCCCTTCATCCCACATATTTAAAAACATCCCTGTTATCTAGTCTCCCCTCCCATCCACAAAAAAGTAAATACATCCTTGGTGTCATGTGTTCCTCCAGGCCCACTGTTGCAAGCATTGCTCATTAGTCTAGTGATGTGTGGTGGTATGACAGCCATCCCAGTCCACTCAGTCACACATACACACAGGCCCTTCCCCTTATGATTGTACTCAAAGAAACACATAAATCCGTTCATCAATAAACACACCTAACCCACCCTACTACTACCTCAAAGGCAAATTCACACACTCACATACACTCACACATGCAACCCCTTACAGTCACACACTCAGACATGCCATAACACTACCTGACCACTAAACGTTCCAACACTTACCTCTACCATGATGGATGAACATGGCCTTTTCACTGTGTTCATTACCATGAGCAGCAGTGCTACTTCACACAACTGTGTGATTTTCTGCCTTATTGCAGGCAGTTCTGAGAGGACAGCACATGATTAAATAGCATATACCTCCTCCCTGGACTGTGTCATTAGCATGGTGCATGGCCATAGAGACAGCCCCCTGTGGTGCTGCACGTCTTCTTGTTTCAGCACCACGGTAGGCTGTCCCTGAATCAATAACTGTTATCTCAAAGTGTACAACTCATGATAACCTTTCTGAATCAAGTTTTGTTGATTCTGGAAAAAAAATCTTTAAAGATACCACTACAGATCGAAGTACTTCAATGTGCTCTTTAAATTGCACATAATATAGCCATATTTAAAGCATCTTGGAAAATTACACAATCCACTTATGAAATGGCTTAAATTATGTAGGCTACAGACATAGCAGATTGCACAGGCTTTCTTTCTTTCATGCCTTCTTTCCTTCTTCCTTTTTTTATTTAACCTGGTTCAGTGTTCTCTATTCTCATTGTCAGAATCATTGAGTAGCAGCTTGCAGTTCTTTCTTACCTGTTTCATATGGATTGTCACAGAACCAAAGAATAGCTGCTCACTCACTGTTAAATTTTGTAACTTTACTGTAGACTGCACTACCTCATAATATCATCTTATCCTACCATGTAAATTTGTCTCATACCATGCTTCCTTTTTAGGTAGCCCAGACTGAATTACTCATTAGCAAACTGGTAAAGAACATCAAGATTGATGTGAAACTGTAAGTCTTTTAATTTCAGAATGACATCAGATTTCATCTGGATTGAATACTTAAGGCCCAGGCAGACAGAGTCTCATCCAGAGCTTTATTAAAGTTGGCACTCATTGTTTTCTTTTTACTAAATTGCATTTTATTCACATAGTAATCATCTCCACATTCAGTTTTGCCCTTTTTTGGAGACACTAAAAGTAGAACAAATGATTCCAAACTATTTGAAAATGTCTTCTTGACATCCTACATCATATTCATAATTTCAGATTTTGTTTAATATTAGTCAGCTTAGGTGCATGCAGAGATCAAGGCCTACCTATAGTTCAGGTGACTTGAGTTTAATTAGTGCCTCAGCTATCTGACTGAGTTAGAAGGGAGGATGATTGTGCTTATCCTGAAGGTGAGTGACCATACCAAGGGGGGCATACACTATCCATTGAAGGTTGGAACACTCACTGGTCTGGGTATGAGGGAATGTTTGGAATTACAGGGCAGATACACCTCAGTGACCACATGTTATTGCCCATATAACCTACATCCCACTCTTGTTATGCCAGAAAGCTGTACGGGCAAGGATTTGTCCACTAAAGGATGACACAGTCTCTGTGGCCACACTTCAATGCCTACACAGCCAAACAAAATGATATCAATAGGATGGGTGGAGGACCTATATCAGAACCACACTGTGAGCCACTGTATGGCAACCCCTGTATTGAACCTAATAACCTGCATCTCCCAATATGTAGGGCTCACACGAAGACAGAATCCTTATCAGTATGGGTGCAGATGAAGGAACAAATAGGAAACGTATGATATAAAATAAAAAGAAGTGCCTGGAGTGTGACTTTATATTGTTAACAAACACTATTTCATTTATTGCAACTTTCTATTTTTTTCCTTAAATCATAGCTATTTCTTTATAGTATCACATGAATGTGATGCATATTACTTTACAGCTAATACCAAACATTGTTTCCACTTTAACATGTCATGTCAAGGCCATCCAATGTGATTTAAAAGGAAGCTCTAGACATAAATGGAGAGCATCCACAAACTGTACACTAATTCTAACTTCACCTCTAGGGGTGACCTTGTGACTAATTTAACATTAACCTTCCTTAAAATGTGCATATGCATACTCCATCCTAAAAACAGCACAACATTTAGTAACAAGGAAGTTTTGCAGACAGGTCCACTGCACTATTCAATGGATTAGCTTTACTAAGCAGCACAGGTAATATCTCACATTCAGAGGAATGTGAAAATTTGTCTCAAAGTGGGAAAAATATATTGCAAACCACTCAAAATCTGTGTGTAACATGGCATTTCAACTCTGTTAACTGCTCATCTGTTGTTATTTAGTCAATTATGTCTCTTTGTGAACTCAAGAACTTCAGCAAACCAGACCGATCTGTCAACAGCTGCTTCTTTAAGTTCTAGCGAATTCATATTCACTATTTCGCTAATATTGTTTGTCCATCTTAGCATCTTTCACCCTTTCTTCTTTTGCCTTTGGTTTTCCCCAGCATAAATGACTTCTCCAGTGAATGCTATCTTCATACTAGCTTGCCAAAACCTTTGAGCTTTAGTGTTACTATTACACCTTCCAAAGACCCCACTATTTTTTTATTTCCGTATTCTTCTTGCAGTTTATGACATTCTTTAAAGTTTTCTACAGCACCACAGAATTGTTGCTATTATGGTGCACAGCCCTACCTATATCCCAGCTGGGACATCCATATGGTATTATCAGGTAAACCATAGCTTTCACTACATGGACCTTAATTAACAATGTGATATCTTTGCTATTTAATATCTTGACCTGATTTGCTATAACTTTCCTTCCAAGGTACAAACAGCTTTTCATTTCATGCCTGGAGTCAACATCTGCATAGGTATTTGATACCAAGGAAATAAAATCTGCAAAAGCTTCTACCAATCCCCTGGCTCTTTGCAAAGGATTCATAGGACTAGATGAAATAATGTTATTTTTTTAAATATTGAGCTTGAAGGTATATATTACTCTTTCTACTTTCTTTTTTTAACACAACTCACTTTATTAAACTATTCCAAATAAATGACAACAGTGGCAATCCAAAATTTACAAAGAGCTTTGTGAAATACATACAAGTTGGCTGGTGCTATCCAAAACAGATACTAACTATATGACCAACATAATGAAGAAATGACGTGGTATTGACAAC
Source organism: Protopterus annectens (assembly GCF_019279795.1). Taxonomy (NCBI): domain Eukaryota; kingdom Metazoa; phylum Chordata; order Ceratodontiformes; family Protopteridae; genus Protopterus; species Protopterus annectens. Next base: position 588,114,362 of record NC_056739.1, read on the forward strand.
TTCAGTATTGACAACTTCATTCTTGTTCACAGTGTACTGTAAATTTAAAACCTTGCAAAATGATACAGCAGTATTCTGTCATCGGTTTATCTACCTTCACACCAAACTTTACTTATCAGTTTCTAGCATGATGTGCACATACTCCCTCAATTCACTTCTTGAATAACTCTCAGTGCTTAAATCTTAAGTTCAGGACCATCATCATCACTTTTCTTATCCAATCATAAATGGTGTGTAATGTACCACCACAGTAAAATGTACCCACCAATAACCAGGATTCTGCATCATTCCAATCAAGTATTAAATTACTATTGGTCCGTGTAACACCCTGATGATAAACTTTAAGACAAATTTATTTTACTGATTGACAATACAAGATCATGTGGAAATAATCTACTGTATGTAGCCCACATCTCCAGCAGGCATCTGATCTTCTTTGGTGTGTATTGACAAGTATACTTTGGTAAAGTGTAAAGACAAGAGCTGGAGGAAATTTAACCTTATTCATTCTATCTATATCTTATGCCACATTTACTCAGTAATGTTGTGCGTTAACCACCTCCTCACTTTCTGTCTTCTATAAATCAAATCAAATCAAATCAATCACTATACATTTGATTGTCTACTTTTTTATGTAACACCGAAATATGTTCTGCCCTTTCTTCATTCTCTTATTCTCTAAGGTGGGCATTTCCCAGTCTGAAACAGCAGCTACGACTACAGAGTTGTTTAGAATGTCCTCCTGCAATTCTACACAACTAGAAGTATTGCAACTATTGTTGTTTTATTTTCTGGTTCTGATTAAGGTAGGTTCCTTAAGCCTTATTCATGTTTTCCATTTACTGTACCACAGGCCCACATGACTGGTGGTGGTAGCTCCAATGTCTTCACTTTCCTTTTTAGGCTTACGGGTCTATAGTTCCCAAGGTCAGTTAATGGACACCCTTTGTGTAAGGAGATTACTGTTGTAATTCTCCACTCTGCTGGAACAAAGCCAGTGCTCAGCCTATGGTCGAAGAGAGTGTCAAGCGGTTCCTCTAGGTCTTGTTTTAGATTGTTTAGTAAGCAGCCTGAGATGTTATCTGGTCCCATGGAGACTGTGTTTTGGCCTTGGAGAGGGTGGATATTACCTGCTCTTTGGAGATGCTAGGTAGTAGACTGGTGACAGGGATGTTTGGGGTGTGTCTGGTGCAGACAGGGGGGTGACATTTGCCCCATATCTGTCTGCCAGCAGGTTGGCAATTTGTTCCAGTTCAGTGTGAGTAGTACCATCCAAAATCAGTTCTGCACATAGCTGTGCATTCCCTTTAAGATTTTGGACTAAAGATAGCCTTAGGATTGTCTTTACTTAGAGATGCTAATTTAGCTTCATAGTAGGTTACCCACCCAAAAAGACACAAAAGCGTTTTTTCTTTTTATAAAAGCAGATTACTAAACAGACAAAGTCATTATTATGTCATCTGTGGAATGCTGCTTTGCTGACTTTACAAGTCATTCAAGTACATTCTTACAATCATACCGGAGAACAGTGCCTTTGCCTTCAGGCTTTGACATAATTTGGCATGAGAGAAAAATACCAGAAATCTGAAATCATTACACCTACTGCTTCAGCTGAGCTGAAAAAAAACTTAACCACATCTAACTCATTTGTTTTATGCTAGTTGCAGTCAGACAATAGTATGTGCACATACTACACTACATATTTCAGCTAGATCATTATTGGTTGTTTGCCTTACACTGTGCTGTTGTGTCCATGTAGTGATTTTCTTCTGTTATTTATTTATTTTTTTTTTACTGACACATTGCTATTTTCTTGCGTTCAAACAGTCTTAACAACATGATTACTGGACTGGTTTATGAGCAGCCCGGTTTCATACAGTATCATAAAACAATGCTTACCCATGTCACTCTGGGTTTCATTAGAGAATGAACAGTTACAAAGGCTAATGCATTGTACTGGCATGTTTCTCTTCTTAGTAAGACTATACTCTGTGCTGAAGGTGCCTTGGACTTGTCCTTAACTAGAATTTGTATTATTATCCACTCAAAATGACAGGAGATCAGATGGCCTTCCTACTCAACTGCAAAATAATCAGAAATATGGCATACACTTCTTAGGTTCATAGGTTCATAGGTTCATACTAGGCTATCTGCCCTAGGGCATTTATAAGCCTAGCCAGAGTGTGTTTGGCTTTCGCCACCCATTTTAAATGAATTTTGCTATGCCCTTTTTCGAGGTTAGTATACTGTGCCTCTGTCTAACAGTGACACAGAAGTGATACCCGGGGTAAACCTACGATCTCCCATCCACTCATCAAGATTCCTCTTGAAGAGAGTCAATGAGGGACTCTGCCTAACCTGGACTGGGATTTTATTCCAGAGTGAAGGGAGCCTCTGGGTTATGAATCTGTCCCTCCAGCATGTCCTATTTCTTTCAGTGCTGAGGTTAAAGTCTCTTGAGCACGTAGCTTGATGGCATTTGGATTTTCTGAGGTGCAGCATGTTCATTAATTCCAGGTTGGACATGGCTTTATACGTCAGGCACAGATCGCCTCTGAACAGGCGGTATGCCACTGAGTAGAGCTGGAGTTTCTTTAACCAGGCAGCATATGGCATCTGTTTGAGCCCTTTGATCTTCTTGGTGAGGTACTTTTGGGGTCTTTCCAGTTGCTGCAGATGTCTGGTAAGGTACATCCCAAAAGGGGCATTGTACTCAATTATGGGCCTGATGAGGGATGAGTAAAGAGGCACGATGACCTCCCCTGATCTAGATGTGAATCCCTTCATGATTAGGTGGGCTATATAAAATGTTTTTCTAACCACTTTGGCCACGTGGTTTTCAAATGAGAGATTGCTATCAACTCGGGTCCCCAGGTCCCTAATTACTTCTTCCGTATTTAATGGATTACCACCTATGTGGTAATTTGTGGGCACTTTGTTTTTGCCAAAGGGGATGACTATACACTTTTGGGTGTTTAGCTTGAGGCCATGGCTCTGGCACCAGTTGTCTGTTTCTATGAGGCCCTTTTGTAGAATGCTTGTGTCGGCTGGAGAGTCAATTATGGCTCCTAGTTTGCAGTCATCTGTGAACTTGGTCAGCCACAGTCCTTCTGGGTTGGCCTGCACCTCTGAGAAATATATACTGAACAAGAGATGTCCCAGGACTGAGCCTTGTGGGATGCCACTTGTAACTGGTTTGGAGTCTGACATGGCTCCAGCAATTCTAACCATGTGGGTTCTGTCCTTGAGCCAGTTTGCAACCCATCTAGTGACAAAGGGGTTTATATTTAAGCTGGTGAGCTTATCTATAATGCCTGAGTGGGGTATTGTATTGAAGGCTTTTGCGAGGTCCAAGTAGGCTGTGTGGACCACCTTCCCCTTGTCAGTGGCCTTGGTGACTGTTTCAAAGAAATCGACCAGGTTTAAGAGGCAGGATCTGCCCTTAACAAAGCCGAACTGGGTAGGATCCAGTGTCTGTAGGTCTCCAATATCTTTATTTATGAGGTCCATGATGATCCTTTCCATAGCTTTGCAGACCAAGCTAGTCAGGCTTATGGGGCGATAGTTTCCAGGATCCATTGAGGCACTACCTTTGTGGAGAGGGACCACTATTGCTGTACGCCACTCTTTGGGTACATATCCTGAAGTAAGGCTGAGATTGAACAGTAGTTTTATGTTTGGGTTTAGCTCTTCTTGGAGTTCATGTAGGACGCAGCATGGGACACCATCTGGTCCCATTGATGCTGTGTTTTTTTCTTTGGAGAGGGCGGCTCTTACCTGAGCATCTGAGATGTCAGGGAGGCAGCACTCTGCTGGGATACATATTTGCCCTTTTGGTGGGGAGGGGGGGAGAAGTTTGCACTAAACCTGTCAGCTAGGATGTTGGCAATGTCTGTGGGTTTGGTGTATTTTTTGTCATTTTGGACTAATTCTGAGCATATCTGGGAATTCCCACCCAGGTTCCTAACATAACTAAAGAAAGCCTTGTGATTATCCTTAGTGTCCTGTGCAATTTTTCTCTCGAAGCTGGCCTTAGACGATTTTATGAGTGCCCATAGTTTTTTGCTAATACTGATCAGAGATGTCTTCCCTTTTTGGGATTTATCATGTAGTAGCTTCCTCCTTCTATTGTATGGTTTGTTTATGGCTGAGGTCCACCAGACAGGACGCCTGCCTTTGGAGGATTGGGTCTTGGTTTTATTTGGGATTGCATGATCAATGCATTCCTAAAGGTGTTCATAGAATGCATTTATAAAGGATTCTGCGGTCTGGGCCGTATTTTCCACAGGCTGTGGTACAAATTGCTGCTGAAAATGCAGTCTTGACAATGGCTGAAAACACCAAAGCACAGAAAGAAGAATGGTGTAAACAATGTAATACATTCAACACTCGTAGGTTTTCATAAGCAATGACAAGTCAAGCACACTGCTTATGAACAGAAGTTCACCTGTGTGCCTCACCATTCTTTTACTACAGACCATTCTGGTGAATCCTTCTACCACATAAAGCTTTCATTTTATTTATTTATTTTATTATCATTTTGTTGACCAGGGAACTTCCCTTACTCTTTTCAATAGATGCCTTTGAATCTTTCACACCAACATGAGCTACAATGAACTCAAACAGATAAGGCCTCTGTTTTACTATCTCATACAAAGGACAACACACTCAGGAGTGCAGCACCCCCTTACGCTGTACTGCAAATGCAATCTGGACGATTGGATGAGTAACTGTAAATTCACTCCAGGGGTTCCACCTGTGTCCTTTTTGGACAGGGGCAGTAGGTGCTGATCATGGAAATAAGGGTAGAACTAAGGATAGGCTTGTAAGGGCCCTAGGGCCATTAACCTTGTAACTTCCTATGATCCTATGACAATATTAATGTTGAAGAAGCTGTCTGACTTCCTACATAACATAGTGAAAAGCATTTGGGAAATGTATATCGTATGGGTCTTGCTAGGATATGATACATTTCTTTTGCTGCTGATTACTAACTGATATATATTTCTGTTGGTGAATGCATTTCTTTCATTTTGTGGTCACACTTACTGATATAAATTAATACACAGCAGTGCACTTTTGCATTTAGTAATGTTTTGAGTGACAGCAGTATATGTATGGATAAAGTGTTTCTGTTTGGTATGTGGGGGAGAAGTTAGTGAATGGTATGAATCTATTTAAAAATTAGATACAGATATGAAATTAGAAATGATTACTGTAATGGACCAAACTGATGCTGTGTCGAAATGTACTGCTGTGTGAACCAGTAACACCCACTGCTATACTGATTGTATTTACATTGTTTTTCTCCCTTCACAGATAAAGCCCAGGAAAAAAATAAGAGCCAGTCTCTGAAAAAGCCCACCACACTTCAGTATTTCCAGCTCTATTAGATCACTGTTACCTTACATGGCATCATGCTGGGAGACAGAGTTTCACAGAAAATAAGTTTCAGAATCTGAACAGAAACTCTGTCTTGACAGTTTCAGCTAGGCAATAAATAATTACAGAGAAAGCACTAACTGTTGCTACTACAGTAATAGTGCTATCCTAACCCATGCAAAAAAAAGCATATTTAAAATAGATGTGACAAATTTATTTTATTTATTTATTTCCAGTTTGATTACCGGTGAAGTCCACTGGGCCCAAAGTGCCCGTTTTCAGTGGATGCCCAGGGAGAAAAGCTCCATAATACACAATACAGTAAAGATACAAGTCTATAAAAGATACAGTATAAAGTACAGTTTATAAATATGTACATTCAATATCAAGCATGAGCAACAACATTCATTGTGATAGAGCATAAGGGTTATACTGTACAGATTCATTTAGACATACGTTCTTATATATAAAGTAAGGAAACACTTTACATGCATTCATTTAAAGTAAGAGGCTATTTACAGTATTTACAAAGTTGAAATCATGTGTGGAGTAGCTATAGGAGTTGCAGAGAGCTTGGGTACACTCTTAGGAAATAGCTATGAAAGTTATAGACAGCTGAGGAACCTAGGAGGAAAATCCTCCCGGGGGCATTTACTTAAACAGAATTAGGTAGGGTGAAAGCAAGTACATTTCCATTTGGAGGAGAGGTATGTGAATAGCTGGGTTTTGAAATTTTCTGAGTTTGATATTGTCCTTAGTGTGGAAGGGAGAGAATTCCATTTCTTGCCTAATGCGAAAGAAAGGAGAAGTTGGCCAGCCGGTAGTTTAGGTTTGTGGATAGTATTTAAGTTTTGATGCTCAGATCTGAGAGTTCTATTAGGGGTGTAGGGGGGGGGAAGTATATTTGTGAGAGCTGGCCATTTTGTTGGGTGAAATACAAGTCTGTGTGCAGTGGTAAGTTGGAGGTAGTCTAGGTAATTTGTGAGTTCTAGCCAATTCAGAGATTGAAGGGTAAGGCAGTGATGGGTGGAATTTTTGGATTTGGTGGCAAATTTGGAGATTTTATTATAGCAGTTTTCTAGTTTAGAGGTGATGGAAGAGGTCAGGTTAGTTTTAAGAGGGGCTCCTTATAATAAGGAAGGAAGAAGGCAAGTAGTGGCCAGAGTATGCCTAGTAGAGTTAGAGAGGAAGAGATTGTTCCTGTATAGCATACCTAACTTTTGGTGGGTTTTCTTTATATTTTGTTGAATATGGATATCAAACTTGAGGTGTTCGTCTATAGTAATGCCATGAAGTTTGGCGAAAGAAACCACTTCTATAGGTGAGTTGGTTTGGCTAAGGACTTTGAAGGCACTTTTGTCATAAGAGAAAGTCTTTGAGGGACAGAATAGTAGTATTTTAGATTTGTTTGCATTGAGAGAGAGGTGATATTTGTGCATCCAATTCTCAGTAGTTGAGAAAGCATTTTGGGTTTTAGTCAGCAGTTCAGGGAGATTTGAGGCAGAGGAGACTAAAGTTGAGTCGAATGCATATTGAATGACTTTGGCTTCAGGAATAGCAGAGAGAAAGTTATTGATGAAGATGTTAAAAAGCATAGGTCCGAGGATGAACCCCTGTGGTACACCAGTTGGGGTAGGTAAGAAGGTAGAGGTGGAGTTCCTCCATTTAACTGCCTGCGATCTATCTGACAGGTAACTAGAGAACCAGGATAAAGTATTTGGTGAGAGATGTAGGTTTGAGAGATGATAGAGAAGGTGTTTGTGAGAAACAGTATTGAATGCTTTAGAGAGATCGAGGAGAACTGTAGATACTAAGCGTCCTGAATCTCAGGCTTGATTGTCAGTTTCTAAGAAGGAGAGTAGTGCAGTTATAGTGCTATGGCCTGGGCAGAAACCATGCTGGGTAAGGGTGAGAAGTTGGTTTTGGGTCAGAAAAGGCATAACTTGGAGGTGGACGCATTTTTCTAGGATTTTGGGGATTGGTGAGAGCAGAGCAATGGGGTGGAAGTTTGAGATGTTGGTGTTTTTGCCTCCTTTGTGGAGAGGAAGAATATAGGCTGAATGCCAGAGTTTAGGGACATATGATTCCTTTGTAGATCTATTGATAATTATGCTGATTGGGAGTGCTATACCATCAGCAGCACATTTTAGGAAGGAGGAGGGAATGTTATCAGGAGCATTGGAGCAAGGTTTAAGTTTAGATAGAAGTCTTCTATAAAATTAGTAGAGACAGGTTTGAGCTCAAACATATTGGGAAGGTTATTAGGGGGCTTAGAAGGAGAAGAATGAAGGACCGGTAGATTATTGATGGGAAAAGTCTTGGTCAGGTCATAAATTGTTTCTATAAAAAATGAGTTAAATTGGGAGGCTAATTCAAGGTCAAATTTATGTGGATCAGGACAGGGTTATTCTTGGAGCCTGGATTGAGAAGTGAGTTTATGGATTTCCAGAATTGCTTGGGGTTTTTAGTATTATTGGACTGGAGCTTAGTATAGTAGGATTTTATGTCCTTAGTGATTAGTTGTTTTGCAAGGTTATGGAGTTGTGTGTATTAAAGCAGGGTTCTGGGAAGTTTATTCTTTTGGTAAAGCTTCCAGGATTTGTCCCTTTGATGCATAATTTGTTTTGTTTCTTTGGATAGCCAAGGAGCAGTAGTAGTTTTTATCCTTTTGTTTCTTGGTGGGGTTAGGGAGCTAGCTAGGGAGCTAGAGCCAAGGAGGAGGAAGAAGAAGAAGACAGCAGAAAGTGTATCAGTGAAGGAGAGAACAGATCTGAGGTAAGGAGACTTCAGGATAGGCACTATGTATGTGAGTTAAAAAGAAGCAGAGGGTTCTCTGGAGCTAGAGATTATACAGGGCAGTCACTTTAAGGTTGCATACCATTGATTGATCAGTAGCTTATCCCCTAAATGCTTCTGGTCTGAGTTAACATTTATTGGTAGAACGAATACGGGTATGCAGTAATCACATCCCCTAGTCCCTTATGTGTATAGTATTTTCCTGCTTGGAAATATGTAAAGTAATATGTATCCATTGCCAAATAAACAGGAAAAATGCATGCTATCGACAGTGACATGAAGTACATTTTCTGTATATTTATTTACTGTAGTATTTATGAAATCTATTGCATAGTCGGTGTTAATTAATGGTCCTAAGCTCCCATCTAGTAGTCTTTATGTTAATAGTTTAATTGTGTCAGCCACCGAATGATTTTTTAAAAGGAGTGAACTTTCTCTGAGCATCAATTCACACTTTTGACAAAAAGGATGTGTCCGAATTCTGTAGTCAGTTAACTGCGAAGGACTGGAATTCTGACTGACAATTAAATAGAAATTGATAATTTTGTGGGCTCCAGCCTTAATTTACAGGGGATTTGATTAGCTTCCCTGAGCAGTTAAAGTGCATCCACAATTAGAGCAATGGGTCACTTATGAACCAGTTTTAAACATAATCTTTGCCTTAGCTCTTAAAATCCCTCTGTGCTTCTCAAAGTAAGGCAAGTAGATTGGTTATTGGCATAGTCTTTTGTGTCTTCAATCACATTTGTATGTATTTTTTTCTTACATAATAATTGTTTAAAGGTTGCTAGCATTAGGAGGGTGGTTATTAGAATAGTGCTTTGCATCGTCAATTAAGTTTGCAAATATATTTTTTCCTAAGACACTAAAAACACAGCTTAAAATGTCAGGTGCACAGAAACAAGTGCATTCAGAATAAGAAGATAATCCTTTTTGTATCAATTTTAGTTAAGCACTTCCATTCTAGAAATTATGGACTTCATCAGAACTCAGTCAGGGATAGTAGCTGATTTCACAGGACTGGTGCAAGATAATCAAAAGCAGTTCTACCAGATGTTTTTGCCCTACCCATGAGCAAATTCTTCTTTAATGGCAAGTTGGTAATGAGGAAGAGCTGTGTGGGTACGAAACACAATGATCCCCCAGGTCAACAAGTGATGGGCTGCTGGCTTTCCATGGCTAGAACAGAAACATCTGATAGAAAGTAGAGTTGTGTAAAATTTTACCATAGCAGTAGATGTCCTTTTCACTGTTTCAGTGTTCATAACTTATGGGATCTCCTAGCAAGGATAGCCCAATACCCGGCCAGTATACAAAAGCTTTTCAGACGTAAGCTCCAGGGGTGGCTCATGCTATTGGACTGCAGGACTGCAGCCCCCCCAGCTTTAAAAAATGTAAAATAAACAGAAATAAAACAAAAATGAAAAGAAAATTAACAGAGTCCCAGACTGTTGCGCATGCACACTCGCAACATTTCCCACTATCCGGAATGCTGGTGAACCAGTCTGGAGCATGCTCACAGAATCCAGACTGTCTCACCAGCAGTCCAGATAGGGAAGACAATACTGAATTTGCAAATTTCCCAGATGTCTATGCAGTTACAACTGCACAGACAGGAAGGGGATCGGACTGCAACATCCACAGGCTGGTGCTTTAGCAGGAAGGAGCATCACAGCACGGAAGGGGAAGGACTTGCTTGCTGTACAGCTCATTGTCATGGGCTTTCTGGATGGATGGTCACAGGCTTTTAGCTGCTGCAAGGGACTTATGCAGGAGCTTGAATGGATGATTTCTGTTACCAGATTAATAGGTGTGTGTGTGTGTGTGTGTGTGTGTGTGTGTGTGTGTGTGTGTGTGTGTGTGTGTGTGTGTGTGTGTGTGTGTGTGTGTGTGTGTGTGTGTGTGTGTGTGTGTGTGTGTGTGAAATGCCCCAGTTGCTACATAGTGGTGGGTAGAGAATAAGGCTTGAACCCTGTACCTTGGGCCCAAGTAGCAAGAGCCTGAAAAAAATTGCAGATTTTTGCCTCATATTTGTTCTGTTCCTCATAAAATCTATGGTTTCTGTATTTTTGTTTCTTGACACAGTCAGTAATGCAGTGGTGCACTGGTAGCATTGTTACTTGACAGCTACAGTTTCACTGGCTTGATTCTTGGCTGGGGTGCCTTCTGTGTGGAATCTGCATGTCCTCCCTCTGTTTGCTCTGGTGTCCTCCCATCTTACAAAGACATGTGTCTGGAGTGTTTCTCCCTGGGCCTCTGCTGAAAATTGGCTTTTGTTCCAAGTCAGACTTTCCTGGTTAACAAATGTTAAATAAAAATGACAAGCATTTGAATTTCAGGCTTCATATTCTTCAGAAAGTACATGGTAACACGAAACCTTTTATACTAGCATTATTCGAAGTTTATAAAATGGATATTTGAAATTTGTCCCTATTTTTGGGACTGTATTCCCCCATTATTGGCTTTGTCCAGGTTTTTTGTGCTAAGATTGAGAGCTATGGTGAGAACTGAATTCACTGAATATGTTTGGGAGCTGTTTTCCCCCATTGTCTTATTTAAGTGTTTTTTGCTAACAGGTTGAGAGCTATGGTGAGAACTGAATTCACTGAATATGTTTGGGGGCTGTATTCCCCCATTATTAGCTTTGTTCAGGTGTTTTGTGCTAAGAGGTTGACAGCTATGGTGAGAACTGAATTCACTAAATGGTAGCCATTTAAGTTTCAGTCTTCTTCATTGTCATAAAACAGATGATTTGGCATAGTGGTATGTTGCTCTGACTGTTTTACACAGGGTCCTGGGTTCAATACTTGTCAATGAAATGTATGGTGGTAGCTCAGTATTTTATTCTAGCAACTTTTCAACATTATACACGCAATGTTTAAAATGTGTCCCTGGTTTTTCAGCTTTTGTCCCCCCCCCAATAAATTTTGTCTTTTGCCAGATTTCTTGAGCTGCAAAATTCAGAGATACAGCTGAGTGTCAAGTAGATATTACAAGAAGCTGAGAGCTGCAGGGGAACAAAAGTTTAGTGCTGCTTATGCTGAGTCTCCTTGTATTGTTAATAGCACAACAGGTAGTGTGCTTGGTTTTGATGCAGAAGGTTGTGGGTTCTACTCCCACAGTAAGTAGATGGATTGCTGATACTGTACTGTGTTGTAAAGGGGGTGAATGCTGCAGTCCTTTTTGGCAAAGATACTTAGTAACTATGAACCTGTTAACAGTTTGCCATCCATTCCCTATTGCAATATTACTAGCTTATCGTTTTTTTAATGTAACATAGGCAATTTATTCCTCAAGGGCAAAAGGCACTCTTTTTGTAGATGAAACAATGAAATATAAAGTTGTTTGCTAGCAGCAACCTCTTCATTAGTTACAGATTTCTTTAATGTGGAATTATTTATATGATGTTTTCTTCTTTAGAGATTGTGCATATAGGTTCATAGGTTCATTGTGCATATGTACTGATAATGGGAGAATGTAGAAGTTTGAGTAGGCTTTTATGATAGAAATGTTCTGAATTGGGCAGTTTTGTCATTATTGGTGCATGCGTTTTGTTTCATTGTTTACTGGAAAAATGTTCAAAACAATAAATTTAAAATGCCCTCTAACAACTGTACTGTATTGTACAAGGAATATAATTTAGTACAGTCAGGAAGGTGTATCAAAGAGCACATGTATGTTTCATGTGCAAGGAGCCTATGATTTGAAAACAGCCCAAAGTTAATCTTTATCTGCCACTGGCAACATGTATTTTCTTTGAATGTGGGTTTCAATGCTGTTTCAATGAATGTGAGTTTCAAGGGTAGAGAAGTTTTAATGCCAAGTCTGTTTTCATTGTGAGACTGCACTGCTTTGTTTAGCAGATGTCTTAGTGTTTGTGCTGTAAAATGCAACATAAAACTTTCAAATGAAGTCCAAATCATCATAGAAGTAAAGCAGTATGCACAATAGTGTTTATGGTAAATGGGGTGACATAGCCAAGTAATGGTTCATTGGAATGGCTGCAGGGGGGAGGCTCCATTCGACCATGATTTTGTGAGGGGGAGGGTGGCAAACTCAGACAGCACTGGCTGAACTATACCTCCCACTGTCCAGATTTTCACAGAATGCATAGATTTTTGCTTCTTATTTTTGGTTTGTTCCTCATAAAATTTGTGGTTTTCTGGCAAATCATTTAGGAATTAAGTCACAAAATAATGACAGACACTGAGCTTCAGACTTCATAACCTTCAGAAAAATGCATGCTAAAATAAGACATGTTATTCTATCAACTGTCTCAGTTTATACAAAAGCAATTTTTAGTACTGTTTATATGTTCCCCCAATATATTTACCCTTGTCCAGATTTATTGCATTAACAGGTTGAGAGGTACATGCAAATAAATTGCTTTATAGAATTAGGCATAGCCAAACCTCTCAACTGTCCTCGATTTTGGCTCAAAATGTTGTTCTTCCCCTAATAATCCCTCCACAAAATAGCAATTTTGGAAGAAAATGTGGAGGGTTTACAATTAAGAAATAACTGTAATAATCAGAGTTATAGATTACTTTTATTTCAGAAATGCATGTAGATTCTTTTATTTTGTCAGCTGCTCAAGTTAGCAGTACTAATATTAAAAAAGTGTCCCTTCTTTGACAGGTTCCCAGCTGCATTGTGTGGCTATTTTATATTTTTGCATCACATTTTTGGTCCATTTTTCATAAAATTGTGTTTTTTTTTTGGCAAATCATTAAAGACTGAAGTTAGAAAATAATGACAGACATTTAAGTTTCAGATTTCATACCCTTCAGAAAATTCATACTAATGCAAGACCTACTATTCTATTATCTTTCTAAGTTTATAAGAGCAATATTTAAAAATTGTCCTTATTTTTGGGCCTTTGTCCCACTTCTATGTATGGCTTTGTCCAAATTTCTTGCTCTGAGGTTGAGAGGTATAACAAATGTGTCAGGGCCATCATAGTCAGCCAGAGACATTTCAAATTGTGATATACTTGTTGCACCCCACTACCCCATTTAGTGACTCTGGATGTGTCCAGTCAAGGCAAGGAGCAGTTCTGCAGTGTACATGTGCAGAGTATCCTCCCATCCAAAGTAGACACAAGTACTACAATGGCTTTTCATCTGTCCTTAATTTTGCAGAATGGTCTGGTTTTTGTCATATTTTTGTACTGTTGATTTATGCTTATTACTACTCTGAAAGTGCCTGTTGCTCTGTGTTTAAGTAGCAATGTTTTAATGACCATCAGATAAGCTTGTCTGAGATCATAAGATGCAAGTAAACTTTAATAAGAATACTGTTAAAGAACTGCCAACACTGAAATCCTTTCTGTTGTTGCCATGCAGAGAGTACTTACATAACTAGATAATGTATAAGCCTTGGGTATTGAAATGCGTATGACAGTATTTGTAATAAAGGACAGGATTACATTATTTTAAGAAGCTCATTACACTTGTTGGAGATTTCCAGTCATCTCTGCAGGCTTTACCCATAAACTAAATAGAATGCCAATTTATCATGTGTGGTCCATAACCTGTACAGTAATCATTTAAGCAATGTATCTTGAGCTTGTTTGCTTTTCATTTTTTACTTTGATCATGTTTTCCCCATGTTTTCCGTGGACTATGATGTTTGCAGATGACATTGTGATCTGTAGTGAGAGTAGGGAACAGGTGGAGGAGACCCTGGAGAGGTGGAGATATGCTCTAGAGAGAAGAGGAATGAAGGTCAGCAGGACTAAAACAGAATATATGTGTGTCAATGGGAGGAGGATAGAGGAATGGTGAGGATGCAGGGAGTAGAGGTGGCGAAGGTGAATGAGTTTAAGTATTTGGGATCAACAGTTCAGAGTATTGGTGAATGTGGAAGAGAGGTGAAGAAGAGAGTACAGGCAGGATGGAGTGGGTGGAGAAGAGTGTCAGGAGTGATTTGTGACAGACGAGTACCAGTAAGAGTGAAAGGGAAGGTCTACAAGAGGGTAGTGAGACCAGCTATGTTATATGGGTTGGAGACAGTGGCACTGACAAAAAGGCAGGAGTCAGAGCTTGACGTGGCAGAGTTGAACATGTTAAGATTTGCACTGGGTGTGAAGAGGATGGACAGGATTAGGAGTATGTATATTAGAGGATCAGCCCAGGTTGGAAGGTTTGGAGACAAAGCCAGAGAGGCAAGATTATGTTGGTTTGGACATGTGCTGAGGAGGGATGCAGAGTATATTGGGAAAAAGATGCTAAGGATGAAGCTGCCAGGTAACAGGAAAAGAGGAAGGCCTAAGATAAGGTTTATGGATGTGGTGAGAGAGGACATGCAGGTGGGTAGTGTGACAGAGCAAGATGCAGAGGACAGGAAGAAATGGAAACAGTTGATCTTCTGTGGCGACCCCTAATGGGAGCATCTGAAAGAAGAAGAAGATCATGTTTTCCCCATGAAACAAGTAGATAGTTGTCAGCCAGCAGGTCTTTTTTGGATAAGAAACATTTTTACAACTGGGCGTATCACAGAGATTGCTACTTTCAGCATGTTACTTGGTACTTTAATAAAGCTGAATATAAATTATAATTAGAACTGCAGTGCAAGGAGAAGTGGTTTGAGGATTTTTCCTGGCCAGGTGAAAGAGGAGGGGGAGCCAGTGCTGTCTGGGAGAAAAGGGAGTCATCAGCAAGATTCTTAGGGAGTCCTTCCTGATCTTGTGCAGGACCCTGGGAAGAAGAGGAGGGTAAACATGGAGAATCATCCCCCTCCAAGAAAAAGAAAGGCATCCAGCTTCAAAGTCAGAGGACTTGAGACTTTGGAACACATGCGAGGAAGTTGCCTTTTCAAAGTGTAGGCAAAAAAAGCCACTTGAGTAATACCCCACCAATATACTATATCTAGAAACATCTCTCAGTGAAGCATCCATTTCTGAGGTTGTGCTCCATACCTCCCCAGTGATTGTGCCACTAAGTTGTGTTTTGAAGAGATGTAGACCATTTGAAGGGTTACTTGATGGCAGATAACGAAATCTAGAGCCTGAAGGGCTCATCAGCAAAGGAAAATAAGACCTTGTGCCCCCCATTTGTTGATTTACCACATGACTGTAGTGTTGTATGTTAAGACCTTTAAAGGGCCTGGAGATGAAAGAGAATGGAAGGCCCAAAGAGCAAGAAGAAGTGCTCTAATTTCTTTTATGCTGATGTTGTCTGACCTCTGATGAAGTGGCCATAAACCCTGAACCCTCAGATTGTTGGAAGAGGTTCTGCACCTCTGATAGGAAGCATCTATAAACTGCTTCTGAGTAGGGGTAGGAGTCTGAAAAGGCAGGCCCAGATTGAGGGAGAAATGCTGAATCCACCAGTACATCTCAAGTTTGAGAAAAGGAAGAAAATGAACTGGAAACTCCACAGGGTGGCAATGCTGGAGTCAAACTGTCTTTAAGTACCACTGAAGTTTCCTCATGTGAAGCTTGGCAAAGGGAAGCATGGGAATGGTAGATGCTATGAGCCCCAGGATTCTGAGAAATTCCATTGCAGAAATGAGAGAATGGGAAACAGTGACTGAAAGTAGGTTGTCAGAACGGTTTACATGCATTTGGTCGCGTGACCGAAGGTCGATCCGTAGGAATTCCAAACCTAAATGTCGAATCTCGTACGTGTGAATGCTCATAATGTCTCTCGCAATATCGAATTCTAAATTCCTTATTGCACAACTGCTGCAACAAGCTCTACCATGGGTTGAGAGGGGGGTATAGTAGCCTGGCCAGTGTTCGGTAATTTCAGGTTCTACATCTGCAGCTTCAACATTCTGCGATCCTAGGGTTTTGCTTTCTGCATGCTCACGTTTGGACATCGGCCGTTCATGCAAATGCATGTATACCATCAGAGACAGAGCCCAGGAAAAAAGAAAGAGAATCCAACATTGGAATGATTTGAATTCTGGAACCCAGAAAATGCGGTCTTGAGAAGGAGGCAGGCTGGACTTCTTGAGAATGATAGTGAATCTCAGACTGCACAGAGGTCACGTGTTGAAGTTCATATCCTTCAAAAGCCTGGATTGGAAACAAGCCTGAAGAAGCAGGTCATCCAGATATAGGAGGATCTGGAGTCTGTGAAACCTGCAAAAGTCTATGTGAGGGGCCAGACATTTGGTGAATACCCTTGGGGCCATAGGAAGACCAAAGGACAAAGCAGAGAAATGGAAATGAGAAGAAGAAAAAATGAAACATAAAACCTCCCTGAAAGGAGGGTGAATGGGAATATGAAGGTATGCATCCTTTAGATCTAGTGCAACCAAAAAAGCCTGTGGAAGTTAGAGGAGAAACACAGTCTGGAGGGAAAACATCCAAAAGGAAGGACTCTTTGGAAAGGTATTTAGAAAGAAAAGATCTAGGCCTGGTCCCCAGGATCCCTTTTTTTTTCATGGAGCCAGAAACATTCTGGAGTAAAAACGTGTTCCTCTTTGGAATAGTGGAATGAATTAAATGGTGCCCTGATCCAGTAAATCCTGCAGACCTCCAGAAAAATGAGGAAATTGGTCTGGAGGAGGTTGAGAAATACTTAAGAATGGGGAGAAGTGACGTAATTGAGTTGGGAGTTTGGTATAATGGTTAAGGTGTTTACATAACAGATGCAAGCTGCGTGGTTTGATTCTCACATTGGGTAATTGGCTAGGCTTAAAATGGCTCACAAGACCAGCTAGCTTAGTATTAATCTATGAACCTATGAATTTCCATACCATAAAGTAACCATGACGGATATTGGACAGAATCCAACTGTCTGAAGTCATCTGTTGCCACATAGGGTGGGATAAGGAAAGCCAGAAAGTCAGGGGAATCTGGCCAAGGGGAAGAAAATGTGTCAGATGGAGGCAGATTTGTCCTGAAAAGGGGGTGGGGTTGAGTTTTAGAAGTCTGGGCAGGCTTATCAGTGAAAATACGCTTAGGAACCCTCATCCCTTTAAAAGGCTGATAAGACTACATGCGCACAAAAGCAGACTTATCAGTATAGTTTTTCTGAAATTTGGGTATGCATCACTTTACCTTTGTTTTGTAGAGTCTTAAACAAGTCAGCAGCAGCAGCAGCTGTACCAAAGAGATTCTGATTACCCAAAGGAGCATCTAGAAGCTAGACCTTAATATAATCAAATAAAGCCTGGAGGCGAAGCCAGTAGTAGTTCCTCATAACTGAACCAGAAACATCAGCTCTAGACAATGCATCAGCTGCATCATAACTACATTTGGTGAAGTGATGAGCAACCTGAAGCATTATACTTAACAAGAAGAGGGCAGCAGTCTTTCCTTCAGAGACAGAAAAGTCAGACAAAACCCCATAAACTGTAACAAAAGGGTCAAAACATACGTGATCATATGAGTTTAATGATTAATGGCCCTGAAGGCTAGGCTGGCAGAAGGGTACACTTTGCTCCAAACTCTCCATAGCCCTACTATCTTTATCAGAAGGAAGGAGTTTGAAAGAGGGCAAAAGCTTGGATACCTTGTAAGCAGAAAGGGGGTCTACAGCAGGTTTTGAAGAACAATGCTTGTAGAGGTACTTGAAGACCTCAGTCACTTTATAAAAATGGTCAGGCTTCTTAGGGGACAGAGGCTGGGGATGAGAAGCCAAAAAAAGCAGCTGGTAATGTATCCAACAAGGCAACCAGCACAGAGGGGACAGCAGAAGGTTAAGGAAATACCATCTGCAAAAGCTCATAATACCTCTTTTGAATATCAGATATTTGTGAGCAATCCCACTTAAAATGTTCCATCGTGAGACCTACTGTGTCCCCAAAGAACAACTACTCAAAGGAAGAATCAGGACTCAAAGAATCCTCTTCCTCGGACCCATAGCCTAAGCATGAAGTAATTTGTGAGGAGTAGACCAATGACTTATCCCCTGAATTCACCTCTTCATCTGAAAAATCAGATTTTCTAGTCCTTTAAGCTGGAGTAGAGGACCAAGGAGAAGCAGGAACAGACACCGCCTGAGGTGGTCTTCAGGCTTTCAGATCATTGAAAAGGCCCCGAATAAAATCCTGACCTTCCCTCGGAGGATTGTTAGCAATGAGAGGAACGTGTTTAGTCTTCTGCTTTTTCAGTAGGATATCCACTTTGACCAGCCAAGGAGGTTCTGTGTTGTGCCTAGACTCAGTAAAGGTACTCGGGACTTCTTACCTCACCACAATCTGGAGAATTCTCCTAGGTCCTTTGGAATTTACCAGTTGTGATTCCACATCAAAGTCCACTGTGGACATTTACATTGTGTTAGAGAATGTATGAGAAGCCGGTTCCATGCTAGCCTCTGATGGGGTCATGGCAGAGGAAACTGGTGTCTGCACTGGACAGTCCTTGGGAGTCTTCACCCACCTCAAGAGAGACATGCAGTGGAGTCTGGACAGCAGCAGTGTTAGACTGAGACTTCTTGGTATTATTTCTAAGAGATGACTGTACCTCGAGGTAGGCAGACTCCGCCATGGTACCCTGGAACAAAAGTTTGAAATGCTGGTTCTCAAATTAAATAGATAGAGAGGACAAATGTCTGCAAAGCATTTTGGGAATGAATGCTGACAAATGGTACACTGTATATAATCACATGAAGCACCTAAGCAGAACAAATACTCCTCATGACAGTCTTTATTGGAATCTGCCTCCCACAATGACATTTTCCATTCCTGGATGACATGAACCCAAACCCTAAGTTCACAAGCAAAGGAAGAAAAAAGAAGGAACCCCAATTGGTCACTTATCTGTAAAAGGCTCAGTAGATACAAACTCAGTGAAAGGTGTTCAGACAGATGTACAACTGTGGCATTCAGAATGGAGGCAAAGAAGTTTTAAGTATGGAGTGTTTTATTGTCACCTTTATGCTCTACATGTATGCAGGGAGTATACATCTGATGTATGATGCTGGGAGTATGTAAAAGCTTTGGTATAATAGTAAGTCACTGGGTTATCATTAGCAGGAAATTCCATAGGTTGTGAATACTGCAACAATGATATGAAAGGGCATCTGCTTTTAATTATCTTACATACTGTCAAATCAGCTACTACCCCTGAATGAGTTCTGAAGTCATCCATAATTTCTATGATGCAATGTATAAAAAATGTAGAACCAACAAAACCAAATTAAATTTGGGGGGAACAGACAACACAATGCATGCCCATGCATACACACATGCACAGTACCTGCTACAAAGCCCTTATTCTAAAAGCAGGTATAACTTAATAGTAGTGCAAAGCAGGGTATTTGTTGAAGTAGAATATTTTTGTATCTGCAGAGTACAAAAATTGTTTTCCTTTCCATCCAAGACACCTGTATATCTTATAGCCACAGTGATGTACAGCGTGTAACCTCAACGTGGCTGTGTTACATTCTGTGAAGCCAAAGATATAACAGCACTAAAAAGCACAGGGAATGGCAACTAATAGCGTAACACTGTCTCACAAAATGCATGTGGACACACACACAGAAGCCCAATCTTCATACCTTGAATGACTACTGGTCTGAAAAGCATTTACTATGCAAAACCACTAGTGAGAAAGAAAATTAAAAAACGTGTTTTGAATCTTGCAAATCTATATGCAGAGTTCATTATGAGGTAGCACTGTGATGATCTTAGTGGAAGAACTGCATACCACAGGTCCTGAAGAAAGAATTGTGATAAACTGTTAACGTTATGCAGTTTTAAACACACTAGTGCAAAATCAAACTTATCTGGCAACATAGAACTTCTGAATTCACAATGTAAAGTCAAATGTAACGTTTTGTCAATGTAAGGAGCAGATTTATACTGAAGATGGAATTATAGGCTAATTAATGTATCCTAAACAAACAGCAAGCATGAACATCACAGAAAATGTTTATTTAGCTGATCTTATGTACATATTAATATTTTCTTTAATGGGTATATATCCAAATCAAGTGTAAAAAATCCATCCATGTACCATAGATTTCAAGAAAGGAAACTACAGACAAAATAATTTTTGGTTTACTTCTGCATCAGATTCTGATATGATGAAATGAAAATGACTGGCATTAGAATGACTTCTACTGCAGGCTTAAATAGTTTTGGTGAAAAGACTTAACAGAATAACCAGTGCACTGCATGTTTTTTGTCTGATGAAAAAAAAATACAGTGAGGGTAACAAGTGAGACTAGATGGAGGCTACAGAAGCAGCCCGAGAAAACAACTTTAGCTTTAGAGTCATACCATAAGCCATAACGAGCAATAATCAGCTATGAGTATCCAAAGGCAGACTGCCTACTGTATGTTTTACAAATACACATATACAGCACATTTGAGTGAAAATTACTAAAACCATTTTTGTGGTGAAGGAAACACCTTTACCCCTGCTATGTGGGGGACTTTGCAGCCTACACCCCCACACATACACATAATATATATATATATATATATATATATATATATATATATATATATATATATATATATATATATATATGTGTGTGTGTGTGTGTGTGTGTGTGTGTGTGTGTGTGTGTATGTGTGTGCGCGCGTGTGTGTGTATATAGATCACTTGCATAACATCGAATATGCATACTGTCGAAAATTAAATAAAGTGCTTCATACTGTCAAAATGCCATGATGTTGAAAGTCCAAAATGTCAAATATGCACAATGCTGAGTGGTGTATTTAAAGCCTGTCCATGTGTGTAGGCATTATGCCTCAGGAGTGACATATCTAACATGGCAGCCAACACTGAGTCAAAGCATGCAGCAGGCAACTTTATTCTCTGCTACAAGACTCTGCAATCACAAAAAGATAAAGACATTTTAGTTGTTGCTGGATCTCTCTACAGTCCAGAGAAGGTATATGAAGACAGAAAATACTACTCTTGTTAAGGCAAATTAAGCTGTAAATGTAGAACATGTGCTATTACCTCACCATCTGTATCAGGAGATGTTACTGAAGTGAACTGGCAATATTTTATGTTTCTCGTCAAGTGTGCAATTGATGTCAATTTGTTATTGTTATGCTGCTTGATGTTTTTCGGATTCAACATTTTGCCAAAGCACTATCTATATATAAGATATAGCAGCACTTGGCAGTGACAGCCATTTCCTTTATGACATACTGAACTTACTACTGAAGAACTCCTAGAAATAAATTTGTGAGGGTGTGCCGTAGCAGCCAGTAATTCATCTGACCTCTCTTAGGCATGACTACTCCCAGTCCATTAGCACCTAGCTATACAGGCATAAATGCATGAATATCAGTGTGTGTGCTCTTAAAGAAGACTTGGAAGTTACAGATAAGTAGTATGGTAAACCAGCTTAGAATACTGGTCTTTCCAAATGTAGGGAAATATTTTTAGTCATTAAACAGCACTTCTTGATATTTACAATATGTGTTTAAATGGGTTTAAGTACTTGGGATCAACAGTTCAGAGTAATGGTGAGTGTGGAAGAGAGGTAAAAAAGAGAGTACAGGCAGGGTGGAGTGGGTGGAGAAGAGTGTCAGGAGTGATTTGTGACAGACGAGTACCAGTAAGAGTGAAAGGGAAGGTCTACAAGAGGGTAGTGAGACCAGCTATGTTATATGGGTTGGAGACGGTGGCATTGACGAAAAGGCAGGAGTCAGAGCTGGATGTGGCAGAGTTAAAGATGTTAAGATTTGCACTGGGTATGACTAGGATGGACAGGATTAGGAATCAGTATATTAGAGGGTCAGCTCAGGTTGGACAGTTTGGAGACAAAGCAAGAGAGGTGAGATTGCGTTGGTTTGGCCATGTGCTGAGGAGGGATGCTGGGTATTTTGGGAAAAGGATGCTAAGGATGGAGCTGCCAGGTAAGAGGAAAAGAGGAAGGCCTAAGATAAGGTTTATGGATGTGGTGAGAGAGGACATGCAGGCGGTTGGTGTGAAAGAGCATGATGCAGAGGACAGGAAGAAATGGAAACAGGTGATCTGCTGTGGCGACCCCTAATGGGAACAGCCGAAAGAAGATGATGATGATGATGATGATGTGCTTAAACCTGTGTAGCTATAAACTCAGAATTTCTGATAAGTAATGATAATCAGAGTGTAAAATATTTCTCAGCAGCAATCTGAAATTTCTTTTGTACGTCATGCCATTATTCTTTCCTTCTGATTTCCTGTCCCATATTTGTACACAAATCACACACATTTCCCATTGTGCCAGATCATCATTATTGAGTTTTGTGGTCATCTTTTTGATATACTGCTAAAGATTGTAGAACTTAATTGTAAATCCTAACTTTTGGCTAACATCTCTTGAAAGGAAAAAAAAATTCTTTATGTGTATTTATATCAGAATTCTGTGCAGATTTTAACAGTATTATTGCTACTATTCTTTTGTTAAGAATACGCAACCCACCAACTGAAAGTGTAAAATAAAAATAAATAAATATAACACACCAACCGGAAGTATAAAATAGAACTAAGTAACACGCCAACCAGAAGTTGTTTTTTTTTAACCAAGGTTCTTTGTTTTGATAAAATTGTTTTGTTATTAAATATTCAAATTCACCTAATTATAATGAATTAAATACACATATTTATAATACTAGCATTTCTGGTACACATCCTTAGAAAGCATGTTTCATATTTTATAGTTGCTGTATAGCATTATCATGGAAAATATATTTGTTGAGGTGAAATATAATGAAGTATATGGTGTCTTTTTTTATTTTCATGTTTATAAATCTGCATAAATAAAAGAGAAAATAATTTTATCCAGAAGGTTGCAAATCACAGATATTTAAAGTGTATGTGCATAGCAGAGGAAGAAATAAATCAGGTAACACCTGATAAAACATGCATTTAAACTTAATAAGAACAAATAACATAAGAGATGAGTTTCATTTTTATTTTATTACTGGGCTACTGACTAGTAGATGAGAAACCCTCAGCAAACTGACCAGAGTTTGAATGGGTCCTGAATCACCCTTGCAGCAGCATTGTCCATTGAGGAAAAGACAATGTGGTGTACGGAAAAGATATTACTGTTGGAAAGTACATTTTGTTTTTAGTATAATTAGAATGTCAGGAATGTGTTCTGTGGAAGGGATGTATTGCATAATAAACACCCGAAGAAATGAGGAAGAAGAAGTTAAAAAATGCAAGATGAAGGGAAAAGCACAACCTACAAATAGCAAACACATAAAAAAATAAGACTGCAGACAATGAGAAAGGAATGCAACCGAGTGTGACATACATATCAAGACAATGAAATGCAATTTAAAAAGTCAGCATAGGTGTTTTTTTCCAATTTTTTGTTTTGCTTTTCTCCTCTAGCGAGTTTTGAGAATGTTAGCAAACCATCAGGTAAGAGAAGGGCAAAGAGTAACAAATGAGTGCACAAGAAAGAACTGCATCATAAGAGCAGAAAGCTGCATATATATATATATATATAAATACAATGCGTTTGCAGCATGCCTGTATGTCTGCAAACGTGTGGGATCTGTGCGTCTCACTACTTCACTACTAAACTGAAACATGATTTTAGTTGAAATAGGTTAAGACTGACTACCTCTTCAGTGAAGTTAGAACATAAAATACAGATTCCACAGTGTCCCTTCTGTTTTACCAAATCATTATGTTATCTGCATAAAAATAAAAAAATAAATTGAATAAATCTTGCAAATAACGGATGCCTATGCTACTTCTTGCTTATGACCCAGCAGAGAAACTGTAGGAAAATAATCATATGCATTGAGGTGCAGAAGGAAATATACTTGTTAAGTTAAAAACACAAAGAGATGAAGAAAAAGCTTTGTATACATCATAGATAGAATCAAGACTGCATCACAAATTATTAACTAAATGCACAGCGCTAATGCAGTATGTGGTGTTTCGACTGCTGTACTGTACTATTGCTGATGTCACGTGAATGCTGAATGTGCACAGGGTCCGTCTGTAACATATTGTAATGATATAACCTATGTAAAGAACTGTTAACAAGAAAAGGAAGCTTTTGTCATGGTTATAAGTGTCGTTATATGCTATGGAAATTATGAGCTGTATCTGTAATGAAACGAAGTGTGACTAAAACGGAAGAAAAAAGCATGTTAATCAGGAATGACGTGACATACTCGAAGAGTTTTGCCTGTAACAGTGAAATGAGGTGAACTACAATAAAAGACCAGAGGCCATGATTTCTTGTGAGCAAGCTTTGTTCTTACGTGACTCAAAGTTTTAGAAAAAAAAACACCACTCACAGTCTATTGATGGTCCTATTTTCCCTCCTGATGGCATAATTTCCTGCAACATGAAACACCAAAAGCAGTAATAAATGTATTAAAGCCAGAAAACAGTCATATGCTATACTACTAGGTGTTACATTTATACAAGCTAAATATTAAGTGACAAAAAGATTGTTTTATGAGAAGGGAGGAGGAAAGGTATCACAAACCTTAACTCTGTGTACCACAACTGATAGGACATACTACTTCAGGTAAGAAAGGGTAGAATGCTCACATTTGCCAAGAAGTATAGCTTTCCAAGGGGTAAGATATGGAATGGGTAATATAAATGAAATGTGGTGTAGAGGGTAAACTATCTTATACTGAAGAAGTCTGAGTATTTATGTAGCTTTTTTTTCCCCTAGAGAATCATAGTTTATCAGTGTAGCTTTTAGTGTCTCAGCTTAGGTTTTCTGATTTGCATTTCAAAAAGGTATGTGTCATCTACAAAAAAGAGATCCATATAAAACTGTTCATTTATTATTAGGTGCATAAAAATCATGCATTCATGTTTAGCATCACATTGCAAAGATGTCAGCTAACAGTTCTGTAGGTTAACAGTTCATTTCACAGAAAATATTAATCTAACTGAGGAGATTAAAAAAAAACAGGTAGTAGGAAATGTTAGCTGTGTACCTCTTTAAGAGTTAAAACTGGAAGGATACCTTTGCAACTTTCCTATGTCATTAGGTGAAAACTATGAATGAGTATCTGCTACATGGTTATGGTGATCTGACAGTATAAACATGTTTGTATCCTTCATTTCAAAACACAGAAAACGACAGAAATATGAAACTGTGAGATGACTACTGGCAAAGAGGCAGGGCATACATCCACAATGCTGATAACCTGAGTTCATTTAGCCAATACCCAGTTGCCTACTCAGTCTGTTCATTGGTAATGGTTTGAGACAGTCCTGCATTGCAGTCAACTCATATTCCCAATGGTAGCTTAGACTCACCTACTGAGGCATTTTTCCATGAAGCAGTGGAAGCAGGAAGCCACCCAGGACAGTGTGGGAGTAGTACACATCTAACACCTGCATGGCACCACTCAAACACAGGAAGACTTTCAGGGTAGTGTGGAAGGCAGTTCTCATGCCAGTCCCTTGTGTGACTCCCAGTGAAGCACATGAAACCAACCAAGATAGTATGGCAGACAGTACACATGCCTACTCTCCTATATGGCCCAGCAAAGACAAAGAAAGCCTATCAGAGCTGTGAGGGTGACAAAACACATTCTTTATTCCATGCATAGCTCCACTGAAGCACAGGGTGGAAGACAGTACACATATCAATCCCCTGTATAAATCAATGGAGGTACAGGAAATCTATCAGGGTATTGAGGGAAGAAGTACACTTATGTACCCAGATATGGCTCAATTGAAGGGAATGAAGTATAGTAAGGTAGTGTGAGAGGCAGTATGCATGCCTATGCTGTGTATGATTCCACAAAATGGTATGGTCCATCTTTATGACTGACACGACACTGAAAGAACTTTCTGATCCTGTGCCTAAATTTTCTTTTTGCAGCAATGTTTCGTTGAACGACAATTATGCTACAGGAATTTTAACCCTGAAGTAGCCTGATCTTTTCGAGAAGGCACATTTCCTTGTAGATCTTGTAGTGCATTTAGCTACATTCGGGTTGGCAGTTCTTTTCTACATGCACCAATGAACTATAAAGTTTTTTGAATTTTTATGCTGATTGTAGGACAATGGATGTTGTCTATTATGCGAAGTATCAGGCTTGCAAATGTTTTTATGTAGAGAAGAAGAAACACTCTTTTAAAGACAGGATTTTAGAACACATTAATGATATACATTAAAGTTGCAGGAAGAACCCTTTGGCGAGGCATGTGACTGACCATGGGGTTGATCATATTTTTAGATTTTTATTTTTAGAGGTTGTTCACTTAAATTTGAGGGCAGTGAATAGGACTGAGTATGCTGAACTTAAATGGATCATGTGTCTGAAAGATGACAGCTTTCCTAGTTTAAATGAAGCTCTGTCTGTCAAACCTGGACTAAAGAATCATGGTTTGAGACACTAAGTTTACTATTTGTCTAGCTTCATGATTATAGTTTGCTATGTATGAAAGCATTTCTTCCCATTGTATTTGATTTGGTGCTAGAGCTTAGATATGTATTTTGATTTCTGTTCATAGATAGTTATTTCATTGGATAGCTTACTATAAGTGAAAGCAACACTTCTTGCTTTAGGTTGATTGGTCGTTATGCCTCAGTTTGAACTGTGATTTGTGCACACAACTAGTGATTTTGATCAGCTATGTGGCACGGATCTGTAGTTTGATGTGTCAGTATCTTTAGGCACATCTGTATACAATGCTGATTTTTGTACAGCATGTTTCTTTTGGAGTTTGCATATAACAGTGCTATAATTTATTATAAGGAGAAGCTATAAAGTATTTTGATGAATGTCTGATGCACACTTGCGGTTATGAATGTCTCTCCCATACTTTTTGATAATTACCGACTGTATGTGTTAATATTTGATTAGTGACTGCCTGCAACTTTGTCAAGCTTCAGGATTTCTGGCTGAAAGCCTTAGTGTGTTGTCCAAAGGACACACAAACTATGGCATTATCAACATGCAAGTATGACCTTATTCCTTTCACTCCAGTGGAGCTTTGGGGGTCTGTTCTCTAATTTACAATCACTGCATTTGTGCTTTTTGACAAAATCAAGTTATATCCTCTTATTTCAGACAAATGCTCATATCTCTGAAGACATAAGGGGCACTAAAGAAATGTAAATGGCAAATTATTAAGCACAGAGAAGTATTTATAGTGATAGTGTTCAGTAAAGTTTTAAGTCTTAAACTGGATTTTACAATTCATAATAAACATAGTAAATAGTAATTTTGTAATTATTTTTAAACAACTTACAATATCTCAGTAGTTACACATATACTGTCAGCAGAAAGTTGTTTGTCCATCCCTGGGCTTTATTATGAGGCTCTACAGTTCTGTCTTTGTTACTTTGTTGTTGAGATATTTAGAAAAATATGATAATTAAAAGAATATAAATTAATAGTATATGATTAGCAATTTATATTTTTAGCTACTCCAGACAGAGGTCAAATATCAGCACAATTGTTTTTCCCATTGTTTAAGTTTTAAGGTGAAATCTTTCAATAGCTTGTATGTAGCATGGTTTTGAAATGATTAATGCACATATAAACAGGCTAGATAGACGCCTAGGGGTGTCAGCACAATGTAACTACAGAAACACTTGCACGTGTCACAAGCCAATGATGTGTAAAGATGACTCCTTTTGTTCACTGAGATTACTTTTCCATCAGACTTTTTTGACAATTCTATCACTTTATTTCATGGTGTGTTTTTAAGATGTGCATACAATGAATATTTAAATCTCTGATTTATTGAGTTTGATGGTATGTATATAATATAGCCTAGTAATTTTGGGAAACTTTCATATTTAGAATGTGTCCACACAATGAAAGGAGCAGCTATAGCTAAAGTTATTTGTGTGGTGGGGAATCTTAAAAGATATGGCTATTTAAATGTTCTGGATGAAGACTATGACTAACTAGTATATTGATTCAAGACAGACATACATAGTGTCTATTTACTAGGTCTTATTCTCCATAAGAATGCCTCAATTGGCTGGAAGGTTTCCAGTTTCAGGTTTGAGATGGAAGGTAAAAGATTCTACATCATTCGTACCAGTTATGCTATACTGACAACACTAGGGAAATAGACAAAATAAAAGAGAGATCTAATCTTCAGGAGGAGCATTCATGAGAGATGCTAGTGCTACTTAAAAAGGTTAAGGGGATTAAAACACTGTGGAGCCTAGCAGATACAGTACCCCTGTTATTTGACTGGATCACGGAAGCTAGGAGTGTCATTAAATGAACAAGGGCCTAAAAGGAAAAGCATACAGAGCACTGATGAAAATAAAGGATACAGGGAAAAATGTAAACAGAGATGGATTAGAATGCCAGGCTCACCTAAAACTGATTCAGATGGGGAGTGCAATTTTAAGATATGCAACTAAATTTAGAAGATTACAGATAGCTGCATGGAAATATTTGCACAAAAACTTTTATAATCTGGTGAGAATTCACAAGTAATTTCCCAGTGCAAGAGCTGATTGTTAGAAGTGGAGAGTGATTAATAAATGTTAGTGATTGCATGTCTTTTGGCAATATCCTTTCCTGCACGACTGTTTATTGAAGCTCACTGGCCTCGTAACACATGTTTTTGAGGTGGACAGTCTGGTTTTACACTCCACTCCACATTTTAGGTCCATTACAGGATATGAGGTTGTCGGTTGATAAGATTATTACTGGTTATTGTTTTTTATCCTTTTATTGACTAAGTTGATAACTAGGAAATGGAAATCAAGTAACATACTGAAAATAGAGGAACAAGCAGAATTAGTCTCTACTTTGGCAGACAACAAATATGCCATATGTCTGGGGTAGAATTAGACAGAGGGTGGGTAAAGAAGTGGTTGCTATGGCAGTAATGCTTGGATACAATTACTGGTAGTAGAATCCAGTATGGCATCAATTTAAGTCTTGAGCTGCAGATTGATTTGAAAGGTTATTTGAGAATGTCTCTGGCCTGTGATCACATTATACATATTTAAGTTAGTTAGCTAGTTGACTATTATAACTTTTGTATGTTAAATAAAAGGAATCTGTTAAAAACTAAATCATTGCCAGAAGTGGTGCAGTAAAAATGTATCATTCAAACTAGATGAAAAAAGCTCCAGTGGATCCATCTGTCTTTATTCTGCAATAAATGAATGAGATTCCAACACAGAGAAAAAATGCTCCATAAAATATTGTGAGCTGGCAGCCCAATGACAATGTAACATATGAGCCAATGTGGTTAAGGCCAGAGACGGGTCTGAGGAGAAAAAATGGAGAAGGTTGGGAAGTGAAGTATGGAGGAGGGCCAGTACAAGGAAGATGGCAAAAAAGGCAACAAGTATGATCTAGGCAACAAAAGGCTAAAGGTGAAAGAATGAAAGGCTAAAGGTGAAAGAATTATGACAAGGAATGAGGAAAGGTGTAGAGCAGAAAGAAGGTGGGGACAGAAAGAACTGGGCAGCTTCAAAATGTAGGGACAAAAAGAACTTAGGAGGTTCAGTAAGGCTGAGAATTTGAACGCAGAAGACTTGGTAACAAGAGGGGAACTGAATGAACACCAAACTTCACAAAGGAAAGTAACTGGAGATGTTAAAATAAGTGTTTCACTCTATTTTTCATACATCTTGTACAAATAGTGTAATCTGATGTAGTTAAGTATGTTAAATCCTTGTTGCAGTTTTCTTGTTTTTGGAAGTAAATCTCAACCAAAGAGTGAGATTCACATCAGAAAATCAATATAGCCAGCACAAAAACAGCAAACCTGTAGAATTAATCAATCCCATTTCAGGATATAGCACCTCTTATGATACCTCAAATTCCAACATTTGATACACATACTAGATAAGAATTCTGTCCAAGGGCATGCAGTTGTTACTTTATTTTGTACTGCAAATTATACACTTCCAGTAACGTATCCCACCCTCCCTAATTGTTTAGATTGAATACTTTTTTTTCTTAATCAGCCAAACATCCTTTCACATTCCTTGTAATCAGCACCTACCACTGTCATTTATTTTGCTATTCATCGCTTTTTCACTGATAGCCAACTGAAAGAATAGGCTTTAACCTAGCATGCTCGTCCTTCCTCTAATCACTTAGTCCCATTCCTTACTTGGATCATATGTTCTTGTGATGCAGTAGCTTAAACCCAGACCCTACCTGCAACTCATTATTTAATGTTCAGGGAATCTTCAGCAAGCTACTTCTGTGGTCTCGGAGAATAAATGATTGTGGCTCCCTACTCAGTTCTACATCTTCGGAAAGTATACATCTCTCTTCCTGCCTTCCAGCTTATGTCCTTATGGCTAACCATTGTTTCCAACTGCAGTTTGTCCCCTCTGCTATTACTTTTCATAAACTTAAAAAAGTATGGACTTTTCTTCTGTCATCCACCATTGCTGATATTTCCTGCCCGCCTCTATGTTAGCCTTCATGTATATATGAGAAATCTATTTCTTCCCTGTGCTTTTATCTATGTACCATCTTCCTGTTCCATAGATTCATAGGTTCATAGGTAGGTACTAGGCTATCTGCCCAAAGGCATTTATAAGCCTAGCCAGAATGTGTTGGCTTTTGCTGTCCGGCCCCCTTAGATTAGTTCCCCGTGCCTCTGTCCAGCAGAGCCAGTAAAGTGATCCCCGGGGTAAACTTTCTATTTCCCATTCACACGTCAAGGTTTCTCTTGAAGAGTGTTAGTGAGGAGCTCTGCCTAATATAGATTGGAATCTTGTTCCAGAGCATGGAAAGTCTCTGGGACAGGAATCTATCCCTCCAGCATGTCCCATTTATTGCTGTGGTGAGGTTTAGATCCCTAGAGCTTGTGGCTCAAGGAGATATGGTTTTCTTTAGGTGGAGCATGTCCATCAATTCTGGGTTGGGCATGGCCTTGTTTGTCAGGTAGAGATCACCTCTGAGTAGGCGGTATGCAACTGAGTACAGCTGGAGTTTCTTCAGTCGAGCTGCATAGGGCAGTTTGAGGCAAGTGATCTTCTTGGTGAGGTACTTCTGTGGTCTTTCCAGCTGTTGCAGGTGTCTTGTAAGGTACATTCCAAATGGGGCATTGTACTCTATGATGGGTCTGATGAGTTATGCGTAGAGGGGCACAATGACCACTTTTGATCTGGATGCAAACACTTTTGTAATTAGGTGGGCCACATAGAAGGATTTTCTAACCACTTTGGCAATGTGATTATCAAAGAAGAGATTACTGTCTACTTGGGTCCCTAGATCCCTTATTACGTCTTCCGTATTTATGGGGCTGCCACCTATGTGGTAGTTTATGAGTACTTTGTTTTTTTCCAAAGGGGATGACTACGCACTTTTTGGCATTTAGCTTGAGGCCGTGGTTTTAATACCAGGTATCTGTCTCAGTGAGACCCTTTTGGAGGATGTCTGTCTCAGCTGGAGAGTCAATTATAGCCCCTAGATTGCAGTCGTCTGTGAACTTGGTCGGACATCGTCTTCCTGTGCTTGCCTCTACCTCTGAGAAGTATATGCCGAACAGGAAGGGTCCTAGGATTGAGACCTGGGGAATGCTACTTGTAACCGGTTTGAAGTCAGACCTAGCTCCTGCAACGTTTACCATGTGGGTTCTGTCCGTGAGCCAGTTGGCAGTCCATCTTGTGAAGTAGGGGTTTATGTTCAGGCTGGTGAGCTTGTCTATAATACCAAAATGTGGAATGGTGTTGAAGGCATTTGTGAGGTCTAGGTAGGCTGTGTGGACCACCTTTCCCTCATCTATTGCCTTGGTAACTGTCTCAAAGAAGTCCACCAGGTTTAGGAGGCATGATCTGCCCTTAACAAAGCCAAACTGGGTAGGGTCCATTGTTTGGAGGTTCCCAGTTTCTCTGTTAATGAGATCCATGATGATGTGCTCCATAGCCTTGCAGACAAAGCTAGTCAGGCTTATAGGGTGATAGTTCCCGGGGTCTGTTGTGGCTCCACCTTTGTGAAGCAGAATAACTGTTGCTGTGCACCACTCTGTGGGCAAGTAGACTGTGGAGAGGCTGAGTTTGAACAGTGTGTTTAGGTAAGGGGTTAGTTCATCTTTGAGCTCATGTAGGACTCAGCCTGGGATGCCATCTGGTCACATTGATGCTGTGTTTTTGACTTTGGAGAGGGCTATTTTAACCTGAGTGTCTGTGATTTCAGGGGCACTACATTCTTCTGGTATGGTTATGGGCCATTTTAGGGGTGAGTGGGGGATGAAGTTTGCACTGAACCTGTGTGCCAGGATGTTGGTGATATCAGTTGGTTCAGTGCATTTTGTGTCATTCTGCACGAACCCGAGCAGATTTGAGATTTGCCACTTAGATTCTTGACATAGCTAAAGAATGCCTTGTGGTTATCTTTGGAGTCCTTGGCAATTTTTCCTTCAAAGCTAGCCTTGGATGATTTTATGAGGGATTGTAGTTTCTTGCTGATACTGATCAGGGATGTCTTCCCATCTTGGGATTTTACTCTCTTGTGTACTAGTTTACTCCTTCTGTTGTATAGCTTGTTTATGGCAGGGGTCCACCAGACTGGTTTCCTTTTCTTGGAGGAGTAAGTTTTGGTTTTGCTTGGGATAGCATGATCCATGCATTCTTGTAGGTGCCCATAGAGTACATTAGTAAATGATTTTGCAGCTTGGGCAGTGTTATCCTTTAGCATGGGGGATTTGAAACATTCCACCTCGGTCTTAAGTAACATGAAGATTGCTTTTGAAAAGTTTTTCTCTGTGGTTTCTTTGACCGGGGGTGGGGGCGGTATGTGGATATCCAGAGTGATTATTTTATGGTCAGATCTACCCAGCAAGGGGTTGACCTCTGGTGTGGAACACCAGTCACCCTTGTTGGTGATGACCAGGTCCAATATGTTGTCACCTCTGGTGGGGGTGTTGACAAATTGATCCAGGGCGTTTGAGTTTATAAATTTAAATCACCCAATATCAGGGTGTTTGGTAGGACCTTTATGTTTCCCAGTGTTTCCAGAAATGCAGAATAGGGGTCCTGGGACATGGTGGGCGATCTGTAGCAAGCTACAATTTGAATTGCAGTTCTGCCCATTGTTAGTTGCATGTGGATGATCACTGAAGCATCATGCTTTGCCACTAACCTGGAGGTGTGGGTATCCTTGATGAATACGGATACGCCCCCACCTTTTGTATTTAGGTCTGGGTTTTGTGGCTGAAATGTAGCCTGGTAGTGCCAGGGTGCTCTCTGGAGCCTTAAACCGGGTTTCTGTTACTTCACATATATCGATTTTCTCCATACTGAGGAGTGCCTCGAGTGCATGCATTTTAGACTTCTGGCATTGAATAGCGTCACCCTCAGTTTTTTGTTACTTGTGCTATTTACGGCGTGTGTTTGTCTTTTGAGCCTTGCCTAAAAAAGGCACTATGGGGGTGGCAACAGCCTTGGCCAGTATTCAAAAGCCTAAGGGTGACAGGTGCAAGCCATCTCTAGCAAAGCAGCATGACTTGTCGAGCATTTCATCCCAGGCTGACAGATACTGGATCCCCTTTGAATGACACCAGAAGCTTAGATTTTTGAAATTGATAATTATTTCTTTATACCGTGGTATCATTCTTGGTGAGGGCAGGATGCTACTCAGGGTCAGGATCATACTGGCCTGGACTACATGATCAGAGAGCTCTTCCATGTCTCTTTTCATGTAGCCCAGGGAGGTATGACTCAGGTCATTCACACCAACATGGACAATGATGATGACACTTCCTTAATCCATCCTGTATGAGCTTCTTAGCCTCCTTTTGTAATCCTTACTCTAACTGGCCACATTTAGGTCACAATATATTTTATTCCTTGTATGCTAACCTTGGTCCTTACACTAAGCACCCTGGGTACTAACAGAGCTCTTTCTCTATTTATGAAATGATTTACATATTGTATAAGCACAGGTGCACCTAGGCTCAAGTTTTAAATTAGTTTTCCTGTTAAAAATACAAGTTCAGAAAACACTATATGTAAGTAATATTCAGTGTTCTATTTAGCTGAGAAATGTTTCATAAAAAAATGAACATCAGAATTAACAATACATAGTTTACATACATTATAGGAAGGCAGTCAGTGCTTTTGTCTGTGTGTGTGTGTGTGTGTGTGTGTGTGTGTGTGTGTGTGTGTGTGTGTGTGTGTGTGTGCATGCGTGTGCATGCGTGTGCGTCTGTGTTCGTGTGTATGTGTGTGTGTGTGTGTGTGTGCGTGTGTGTGTGTTTAGTAATCTTAATCCTGTCTGGGGTAACCCTGTTGCATTCACCACCATTGCATATTTTCCCCTGTTAACTCTGGAACCCCTTAGCATTACACTTTTCATGCACCTCTGTTCTTATTCCTTAATTATTATCCCTATAAGGACCGAAAAGAGGGATGTCTTGACTTAACCTCTCCCCCCAACTGCAATTAATGAACTCTTTTTAGTAATTCCAGCTTTCTTTTCCTCTCTCCAATACACAAGAATCTTCCATACTTCCTGTTTTGTTTAACCTTATTTCAGAATTCTAGGAGTGTCTTAATCTCCCTTATAAAATGGAGTTGTGCGCTATAATTGTTCTCTGTTAAATAATGCTGCCATTCAATTTTTTACTTACTCCTGTACCACAGCCTATTTTATTGGGGGCTGCATCCCACTGATTCTACCTTCTGCACTAAATACTGATGAGATAGTGTCCAATATCTGAATTCATCTTTCACAGTGGCGTACATTCTCAAACTCCCACTTCTGAGAAATTTATAGAGATGTAACAACTATCCAGGATGTCTGTTTTCTTTGTGGGTTGCCTTTAGCTACCATCATTACTCCCACAGTTCCCCTCTTTTATCTTCCTTCCATTCAGAACTCATATTTCATTGAATCATAATATTTAACCTGCTTCCCTTGACTTCTCCCTTACAACTTATATCACTTAGTTCAAGACTTCTTAGTTTCATTCTGCATCTTTCTTCATATCTGGTACTTCCTCCATCTTAACACCTCATGTAGATACTGGTTGGAGCACAATGAATGGTCTTTAACTGCATCTAAAGGGAAATTGTCCTGGGGGTATGCAATAAAACTAGCTGTACTATAGACTCTGTGATTACAAAACAAATGATTCCTTCCAGATCTCTCTTTTCTGGGATGAGAAAGTCCACTTAATATTTTATAGGATCTTGTATCAATTTCTGAAGTACCAATTGTCAGTATTTTTTCAGTGATTTATAGACTTTGACTTTAAAAGAAGAAGATGAAGGCACAAAAATAACCAAAAGAACTGGCATTTATCTGTATCTTTTGTTGTACAAGGAACAATGTGATGCATTCAGTAAAGAGCAGAGTGAAAATATAAGAACAGCAGCAAAAGATATCAGGACAAGTGATGATAATAATGGTTTCAGAAACATTTGCATTCTAGACATTAAAGTTGTTTATTTAAGCAATAACCAATGACGTGGTGTGGTATATTGAACATTTACCCATGGTTAGCTTGGTTTAATCATGAGACAAAGCCCGAGTGATTAAATAAAGCCAACCATGAGTAAATCTTCAATATACCACAACCACGGAGTCAGTTATTGCTATTATACAATGGCATTATTTAAGAAACAAAATACTTACTTTTCTTAATGTCTTTGCACAACTACGGATTACTGTTCTTCCACGGCTGGTGGTATACTGCTTCCTTGTGTTGATGTAATGTGCATGCGTATAGGACTTGCGGACCTTTTTCCATTGGTATATTGTGGGATTTACAATGGGCACGTTGGCCAATCAGCATGCACGTTTTGGAATATTAATGGGGGGTCATTGTATAATAACCTATATCGTGACCTAAATGTTGTCAATATGCTTAATACTGTCAGTGAGATTTATTCCATGGTGACAGTTTATAACAGCACAAGTAAAGCTTTTTATCATAATACTACAGTTTACTTTTTAGTTTTTTCTGTCACCTAACCTTGCTACTGTAGTAACAAGTCCTGCTAATCTCACACTGTTTATATCTTTACCTTTTCCCTTTTTTGTAGCCTTTTTTTCATACTTATACATCTTGATACTTCACCCCCTGTTCAGCAGCAGTTGCCCTTATGGGTCATTTTAAGCCTAGCTAATTTCCCCAAAGGTGAGAATCAAACCCTGCACCTTGTGTTTGTGAGGAATACACCTTACCTGTTATGTCAACCCCCAACCTATGCTGTGTGTGTTTTCTCTATTCACTTCCTCGTAAAATCCTAGAACAACTGTGCTGTAGTGTCAGTCCTACATTGTGTGTTGTTCTGCATTTTTGAATCATTATTGTCACATTTGACATTTGTCACATTTGTTGACATGATTCTTGTATAAATTAAATGAAGTACTCAAATACTGCACTGCAAGTCACTAACGAAATACATGTGAAATACAAAATCTACGCTTTACCTTTCTAATTAAAGATGTCTGCACAGTTATTACTAATGTTAAATAAACTGTCATCAGATTAAGAGATATGCTATTTTTATTCACAAATACATTTGCTGTCTGGACAAAAAACAAATATAATGGAGGCACAAAGCCCCAAAAATAGGGACAAATTGTAAATATTGCTCTTATAAACTTAGAAAGTTGCTAGAATAAAAGGTCTTGTGTTAAGCATTTTATGGAGGATAAGTCTGAAACTCAAATGATAATCATTATTTAGTGAAGTCAGTCTTCACTAATTTGCCACAAAAATCTAGAAAACCACAGATTTTATGAACAACAGACCAAAAAATATTAGGCACAAATCTGGGCATTCTAAGAAAATCTGGACAGTTGAGAGGTATGTAGTAGCAGATCGTAAATCTACATTTTTCTAAATTTTGAAATTTTGATAATAATGTTGACTCAACTACACTTGCTACACACCATAAAAGGGTTACTAGAGTGCCAATACATTTTTGGTGTATTTTCAGGTTGCTGTGTTAATAATGGGTAAAACAATAAACAGTGGACCAAGCTTGGAGATAAAAGCTGTAACATAAAATCATACTAGTAAATGAGAGGATGTTTAAGGTGCTGCTAAATCCCCAGTGCTTATCAAGTCATAGCAGTAGTACATAGGTTCATAGGTTCATAGGTTGGTACTAGGTTATCAGCCCTAGGGCCTATACAAGCCTAGCCATAACAATTCCCTGGCTATTTCTTCCACACTATTTACTTCCCTGGACCCCTGTCTAGCAGGGCGACTGACGTGATCCCCGGGGTGAATTTCCTTTCTCCCATCCAATCATCAAGGTTCCTTTTGAAGAGGGCCAAAGAGGCACTCTGCTTGACATGTATGGGCAATCTATTCCAAAGTCTGGGGAGTCTCTGGGTCAGGAACCTATCCCTCCAGCATGTTATGTTTATTGTGATGACACGGTTTAGATCCCTGGAGCATGTGGCTCTGAGGGATTGGGATTTCTTTAAGTGTAGCATGTCCAACAGCTCTGGGTTTGACATGGCCTTGTATGTTAAGCAAAGATTGCCTCTGAGTAGACGATATGCGACAGAATATAGCTGGAGTTTTTTAAGGTGGTCAGTGTAGGGCATCTGCTTTAGGCCTGTGATTCTTTTAGTGAGGTATTTCTGTGGCCTTTCCAGTTGTTGCAGATGTCTTGAGAGGTACATACCAAACGGGGCATTGTATTCTATAATGGGTCTAATGAGGGATGAGTACAGTGGGACAATGACCTCCTTTTTTCTGCATGAAAAGCCCTTAGTGATGAGGTGTGCCACATAGAAAGATTTCCTGACTGTTGTGGCGATGTGGTTATCAAAGGTGAGACCACTGTCCACCTGTGTCCCTACATCTCTTATCAAACTTTTGGAGTTTAGTGTACTGCCACCTATATGGTAATTCACAGATACATGTTTTTTCCCAAAGGGGGTAACTATACATTTCTTGGCATTGAGATTGAGCCCATGGCTCTGGCACCAAGCATCTGTTTCTGTAAGGCCCTTTTGTAGAGTATCCACATCATTTGGGGATTCAATAATGGCTCCCAGTTTGCAGTCATCTGCAAACTTTGTTATCCAGAGTCCCTTAGTGCTGGCTTGTACTTCAGAGAAGTAGATGCCAAACAAGAGCGGTCCCAGGACTGAACCCTGAGGTACTCCACTTGTCACTTGTCTGGAGTTGGATTTGGAGTCTGCTACTTTTACAGTGTGGGTTCTATCAGTAAGCCAGTTAGCAACCCATTGGGTGGCATAGGGATTAATGCCCAGCTTAGTAAGTTTATCTATGATTCCAGAGTGGGGGATGGTGTCAAAGGCCTTGGCAAGGTCTAGATAGGCTGTGTGGACCACCTTACCCTTGTCCATGGCTCTGGAGACTGATTCAAAGAAGTCATTCAAGTTCAGGAGACAAGATCGGCCCTTCATGAACCCAAACT
This sequence comes from Protopterus annectens, assembly GCF_019279795.1. Classification (NCBI taxonomy): domain Eukaryota; kingdom Metazoa; phylum Chordata; order Ceratodontiformes; family Protopteridae; genus Protopterus; species Protopterus annectens. Next base: position 588,152,746 of record NC_056739.1, read on the forward strand.
GGGTGGGGTCCAGTGTTTGAAGGTTGCCAATGTCTTTGTTTATAAGTTCCATGATAATACATTCCATGGCCTTGCAGATAAGGCTTGTCAGACTGATGGGATGGTAGTTTCCGGGATCCAAGGTGGATCCCTCCTTGTGGAGTGGGATAACTGTAGCTGTGCGCCACTCAGTGGGCACAAAACCTGAGGTGAGGCTATGATTAAACATGACACTTAGGTGAGGTGCCAGTTCATATTGTAGTTCATGTAGTAAACAGCCCAGGATGTCATCTGGTCCCATGGATGCTGTATTCTTAGCTTTGGAGAGTGCGTTTCTTACCTGCGTGGCCGTTATTACCGGAATTTGGCAATCTTCTGGTATTGAGATGGGCCATTTAGGGGGTGAGAGGGGGGTGAAGTTGGCACTGAATAGATCTGAGAGGATATCGGCTATATCCTTGGGATCAGTATATTTAATGCCATTCTGTTTTAGCTCAGAGCAGATCTGAGCATTACCATTTAGATTCTTGACATAGTTATAGAATGCCTTGTTGTTGTCTTTAGAATCTTTGGCAATTTTATTTTTGTGACTAGCTTTGGAGGATTTTATGAGGGATCTCAGTTTCTGACTGAGGCTGGTAAGGAAGTTTTTTGCATCCTGGGATTTTCCTCTTTTCTGCAACAGTTTCTTCCTTTTGTTGTAAAGTTTGTTTATGGCAGGGGACCACCAGATTGGCTTCTTTTTTTTGTATGAGAGTATCTTGGTTCTATTTGGAATGGCACGATTTATGCATGAGTGGATGTGCTCGCACAGTGCCTTAGTGTAGGATTCAGCAGTTGAACTTTCAGCTCCCGTCTGCATGGGTGTCATAAAGTTTGTCACTTCTGACTTGAGTAGCATGAAGTTTGCATTGGAGAAGTTTTTTATGGAGGTTTCCTTACTGGGGGGTGGGGGTGGGATGTGGATTTTAAGGGTGATTAGCTTATGGTCAGACGTGACTAGCGAGGGGGTGACCATGGGTGTGGAGCATCGATTTCCCATGTTGGTAATGACCAGGTCTAGGATATTGGAGCCCCTGGTGGGACTATGGATTAGTTGATCCAGGGCGTTGGAATTTATGAATTCCAAGAACCGTTGGGCAAAGGTGTTGGTACATGAGTAGTTTTCCCAGTTAATGGCAGGGTAGTTAAAATCACCCAGTATTAGGGTATTTGGTTCTATCTTAATATTTTCCAGTATGTGTAGAAAGGTGTAGTGAGAATCTTGGGGTATGGTGGGGGATCTGTAGCAAGCCACAATTTGGATTGCAGTCTTACCTAGTGTTAGTTGCACCTGGAGAATTTCAGATGCATTGTGCTGGGCAACTAGCCTGGTGGTGTGAATATCCTTGGTGAATATTGACACTCCTCCACCTTTAGTGTTTCAGTCCTGCTTTGGTGGCCGAAAAGTGTGGTAAGAGTTGTAGCCTGGTATTGCAGGGGTGCTCTCTGGAGCCATGAACCAGGTCTCAGTTACTGCACAGATATCGATGTTCTCCATTTTTAGGAGTGCCTTGAGAGAGTGCATTTTGAGGTTTAGACTTCTAGCATTGAGTAGTATTACCTTCAGATTTTGCATGCTTGTACCTGTTATGGTGGTGGTTTTGTCCTTTGAACTTTGCCTAAAAAAGGCACTATAGGGGTGGCAAGAGCCTTAGCCAGTAACCTGAATCCCAGAGGCGACAGGTGCAGACCATCTCTGGCAAAGCATTGTGGTCTGTCAATCATGTCATCCCAGGCAGACAGATACTGGATCCCCTTTGAATGACACCAGAAGCTTAGCCAATTGTTGAAGTCAATTATTTTGTCCTTATATTGTGGTATTATTCTGGGCGAATGCAGGATGTTACTCCGGGATAGGGTCATACCTGCCTGGGCCACATGATCCGAGAGCTCTTCCATGTCTCTTTTCATGTAGCCCAGGGACTCAAGTCATTCACTCCAACATGGACAATGGCAGAGTCATATTTGTACTTGTTGTGGAGTGACTTGAGTGCATGCGTTATGTGGTGGATCCTGGCACCCGACAGGCAGCTGACTGTAATTTTCTCCTTGTTCAACCTGGTGAGAGGGACATCAGTGTGCCGGACTATAGAGTCACCTATGACTAAAGTGTTAGGTACATTGTCTTGCCTTAGGGGCTGTTGCTGGGTGGCACACGTGTTGTGAACTATGTGACACTTTGGTTGTGATTGGTGTTTGTTTGCATTTCAGCTTCAGAGGTCCTTGTTGCTTGGGCAGGTTGCAGTTAAGGGCCTCTGCATATGTGGATTTAGTGTTGCTATATGTGGGTGTTGGTGGTGTGGGTTTAGAAGGGCTATGTGTTGCTTGAGGTGTAGTGTGGGTGTTAACCTTCTCCTCTTGACTGTCTAGCACAATCTTGGGTGGAGAGAACTTTGCTTCCATTTTGGCTATGTAAGTGCATCTCTCACAGGTTGTAGTGTTGGGTGGCAGGAGGAGAGGGTTGTCTGTGTACATGAGGGAATTGCTGCATTGGCCCAGTATGCCCAGATTCACCAGGTGGACAGGAGAAATCACCAGAAGCTGACCCTTGGACATGCCTGGTTTGATGCTTTTTCTTTTTCTTTTTTTGTAAAGTACAGGAGCTGTTTTCTCTTGCCTTAGCAAGGTACTTTGCAATTATAGGCTGTTTAGTGCCTACTATTAATTTCTCCTTATTAACAAGGAGAGTTGAGTGCTTGTATCAGTTTAAGGCTTCCTAGTGCTTTCCAGCAGGTATTAGAGAAAGTGGTAATCAAAGGGATGCTTAAAAGTAGGATAAAAAAATGCAAACTGCAGTGTGCACTAGAGAAGGTAGACGTGAAAGTAGGTAACTTAAGTTTTACCTGTTTAAAAAGTTAAGGTTTAGTGGAGAGTTACTATTTTTAAAACAGCAAGATGGGTTGAAAGGGGTGGTCACTTTTGTATTCTGGTACTATGGAATACAGTAGGATGGCCAATAGATTTAAATAGTTGAAGGGGAGGGGTTTTTGATTTAGTGATTATTTCACAATCCAGTGAAAGTAGAAAGGAAATGAGATATATGGTCAGATTAACATAAGAGGCAGGCAACTAGAAAGACAGTGGTATTTAACAAGACAACTATGACTGGGTGGGAGGGCGAGGAAAAAAATTCTACCTGACTCATAAGAGAGAGAGCGAGCTGTGGTCTCTTTTGAAGTTTTAATATGCTGTTAAAGCAGAATGCAGGTAAAACACAAGGTAAAGAAAACAAAATACAGTATGTAAAATATACAAAATACAAAAAATAAAAGCAAACTAACCTTTCCTTCACAGCAAAGTATAGCAGAGTCTGGATGAGCCTTTCTGGTAAAGCTCACAGATAAGGTCATAGGGACACAGCAAAACCCAGGCCTAGTGTCATCACTGTACTACTCTGGTAAACAAACTAAATAAAAACAATAAACAAACAAACACTCTAGCAGTAATGGGCATTCATGCATGCTGCCATATCTTCATGACGAATTTAACAAATATAGTATAACCAAGGATTATTCTAAAGACATCATTAACTAGTAGTTGGGGACATATATATAGGTTCATAGGTTCATAGGTTCATACTAGGCTATCTGCCCTAGGGCATTTATAAGCCTAGCCAGAGTGTGTATGGCTCACCACACCCATTTTAAATTAATTTTGCTATGCCTTTTTTCGAGGTTAGTATACTGTGCCTCTGTCTAACAGTGACACAGAAGTGATACCCAGAGTAAACCTACGATCTCCCATCCACTCATCAAGATTCCTCTTGAAGAGAGTCAATGAGGGACTCTGCCTAACCAGGACTGGGATTTTATTCCAGAGTGAAGGGAGCCTCTGGGTTATGAATCTGTCCCTCCAGCATGTCCTATTTATTTCAGTGCTGAGGTTCAAGTCCCTCGAGCATGTAGCTCGATGGGATTTGGATTTTCTGAGGTGCAGCATGTCCATTAATTCCGGGTTGGACATGGCTTTATACATCAGGCACAGATCGCCTCTGAGCAGGTGGTATGCCACTGAGTAGAGCTGGAGTTTCTTTAACCGGGCAGCATACAGCATCTGTTTGAGCCCCTTGATCCTCTTGGTGAGGTACTTTTGGTGTCTTTCCAGCTGCTGCAGGAGTCTGGTAAGGTACATCCCAAAAGGGGCATTGTACTCAATTATGGGCCTGATGAGGGATGAGTAAAGAGGCACGATGACCTCCCCTGATCTAGATGTGAATCCCTTCATGATTAGGTGGGCTATATAAAATGTTTTTCTAACCACTCTGGCCACGTGGTTTTCAAATGAGAGATTGCTATCAACTTGGGTCCCCAAGTCCCTAATTACTTCTTCTGTACTTAACGGATTACCACCTATGTGGTAATTTGTGGGCACTTTTTGCCAAAGGGGATGACTATACACTTTTTGGCGTTTAGCTTGAGGCCATGGCTCTGGCACCAGTTGTTTGTTTCTATGAGGCCCTTTTGGAGGATGCTTGTGTCGGCTGGAGAGTCTATTATGGTGCCCAGTTTGCAGTCATCTGCGAACTTGGTCAGCCACAGTCCTTCCATGTTGGCCTGTACCTCCGAGAAATATATACCGAACAAGAGAGGTCCCAAGACTGAGCCTTGTGGGATGCCACTTGTAACTGGTTTGGAGTCTGACATGTCTCCAGCTATTCTAACCATGTGGGTTCTGTCCTTGAGCCAGTTTGCAACCCATCTAGTGACATAGGGGTTTATATTTAAGCTGGTGAACTTATCTATAATGCCCGAGTGGGGTATTGTATCGAAGGCTTTTGCAAGGTCCAGGTAGGCTGTGTGGACCACCTTCCCCTTGTCAATGGCCTTGGTGACTGTTTCAAAGAAATTGACCAGGTTTAAGAGGCAGGATCTGCCCTTAACAAAGCCGAACTGGGTAGGATCCAGTGTCTGTAGATCCCCAATATCTTTATTTATAAGGTCCATAATGATCTTTCCATAGCTTTGCAGACCAAGCTAGTGAGACTTATGGGGCGATAGTTTCCAGGATCCGTTGAGGCACCACCTTTGTGGAGAGGGACCACTGTTGCTGTACGCCACTCTTTGGGTACATATCCTGTAGTAAGGCTGAGATTGAACAGTAGTTTTAGGTTTGGGTTTAGCTCTTCTTGGAGTTCATGTAGGATGCAGCCCGGGACACCGTCTGGTCCCATTGATGCTGTGCTTCTTGCTTTGGAGAGGGCAGCTCTTACCTGAGCATCTGAGATGTCAGGGGGGCAGCACTCTGCTGGGATAGATATTAGCCCTTTTGGTGGGGAGGGGGTGGAGAACTTTGCGCTGAACCTGTCAGCTAGGATGTTGGCAATGTCTGTGGGTTCAGTGTATTTTTTGTCATTTTGGACTTATTCTGAGCATATCTGGGAATTCCCACCCAGGTTCCTAACATAACTAAAGAAAGCCTTGTGATTATCCTTAGTGTCCTGTGCAATTTTTCTCTCGAAGCTGGCCTTAGACGATTTTATGAGTGCCCGTAGCTTTTTGCTAATACTGATCAGAGATGCCTTCCCTTTTTGGGATTTTGCTCTATCATGTAGTAGCTTCCTCCTTCTATTGTATAGTTTGTTTATGGCTGGGGTCCACCAGACAGGACATCTGCCTTTGGAGGATTGGGTCTTGGTTTTATTTGGGATTGCATGATCCATGCATTCCTGAAGGTATTCATAGAATGCGTTTATAAAGGATTTTGTGGTCTGGGCCATATTATCCACAGGCTCGGGGGCTTTGAAGGATTCCACCTCGGTTTTGAGGAGTGTGAAATTTGCTTTAGAGAAGTTTTTCACTGTGGTTTTCTGGGCATGGGGTGGAGTCGGGATGTGAATATCCAGTGAGATTAGTTTATGGTCTGATCTTACAAGTGAGGGATACACTTCTGGTCTGGAGCATAGAGTCCCCATGTTGATGATGATCAGGTCCAGTATGTTTTCCCCTCTTGTGGGAGTGGTAACAAGTTGTTCCATAGCATTTGAGCTTATAAATTCTAGGAACCTTTGGGCTAGGGTGTTGGAGCTAGAATAATGCTCCCAGTCTATGGTTGGGTAGTTGAAGTCACCCAATATAATGGTGTTTGGAGAGACCTTCATATTTTCCAGTGTTCTCAGGAAGGCCGAGTGGGGTTCCTGGGTTTGGGAGGGTGGTCTGTAGCAGGCTATAAACTGAAAGGCGGTTTTACCCACTGTTAGTTGCACATGGATAGTCTCTGATGCTTCGTGCTGTGCCACCAACCTGGAGGTGTGGGTATCTTTGACGAATATTGATACTCCCCCTCCTTTTGTGGTTTGGTCCAAGTTTTGGGGCGCATTATGTTACTACAATGTGTAGGCTGGTGAGGAGAACACTAATTCAGCTAAATTTTACAGCACAGTATTTGATTCAGAGACATATTAATAAGAACCTAACAAGGTGTTTTTCTATGATAATTACCTGTGCATCAGATATTCTCATGTCTGTACTTACATAAACAACCCACAGTAGTGTGGGTGGAAAGAAACTCTGATTCCCCCTTTCCAAGAAGTAATAACCCTAGGCCAAATATGAATACCAAAAACATTTGTGTACCCAGTGGTGTTGAGAAAAGTTCATTTTCAAGGTCATCAAATTAATTAATATAAAATTATTAGTTGTAACTGCATGAAATGTAAAGCATATCTTAAAGTAATAACATGTTATTAATTTTATGTCCTCTCCTGATTGTTAGTAAACTCAGTAACAGGAACTGTTAACTTTTTAATAGATGTAGGTTGGATTTGATTTGATTTTGTTAATGTAGAGTATCATGTATTCATTCCTTCTGTAGCAGACTGGATAGTTATCGAGTGAAGAAACTGTAGCAGGTTACAAAGTTATTTAGTGAAGAAAATGTATCTGCATTCTTTATTAGTAGAACACACAATCTTGAAATTATGCAGACTTTCCATGAAAATCAATAATCAAGACACAGTCATAAATCACTGCCTTTCATAACAGGCTTTCACATATAAATCTGCTGTGAGTACTTTGTTATGGCTTCATCTGTCATGTTTACTTCCCGCATTATAATCTCATCATCATCAGCAGCAGCTTCACCCAGCTACTCCTTTCCAGCACCCCTACTTTGAAAGACAGACACGTATGCTTGACTATACTTCTTGCACCCTACCTGTGTTATTTTGCTGTAAACTACATATTCTTGTAATTATCTTATCTTATCTTTCTAGCGTGCACACTACCAAGGACAAGATTACAGTTGCAGCTTCACCAGTCCCTAAACAGAACCTGAAACAAAACAGTTAGCATCCTGTACTCTACGTGGATACTGCCTAACTCAAACTTATTTCTCTCCCACTCTGATTAGCGATTTCACTATGCGCTTATAAGTTCTCTTCCTGTAAGTAGTTTCTAACTGCTCCTACTGATATCTAAACCTTCTCCACCCCCTCTTCCCTTTCAATCTCATCTGTACAGCATCCCCACCACCATTTTTTATCTCAAATCCTCCAATTCATTAAAATCTTCCTTCTCTTATCCCCCCTTATCTCTACTTTTCTAGATTAAACTCCTTCTTGCACAGAACTCTGTCTCAACCCCCCCCCCAACAATAACTGTCTCCTCACCATTTAGCTTACTGAACTCCACTACTCACTGAATGTTTTTCTTCTCTTTCCTACTGTATTACAGCCATGCCGATTTGAGCTTACTAAAGTCGGGCTTCACTCCTCTCCCCTATGCTATGCCCAAATCTCACCCACCCCCACGTACTCTACATTTTTACTTGTACAATTCTTCTTCCCTGCCATTTCCCTCCCATTTCACTCCTGCCCTTCCTGTACATTCCTACCAACTGACATACTCCATGCACTTCATCACTACACCTCCTCTATCTGCTTACCCCAATCAATTGACACACTCTATCTTATTCTTAACCACACATCCTCCCCTAGCTTGCACCACTCCTCCCCACTACAACTCACCCTCACTCTGAACTACATACACTTTGTACACTTGACCCCTTACTCTGCCTTTCCTGAGCTCTTCCACCAGCAATTACATCCAGTTTCAGCAATAGACTCTCCTCCAAAAACTGATCAGTCCTCTTTAACCTACCACTAGAGGATGCTTTTCTGAAATTCAACTGCATTTTTCTGGATATTCTCAATTCCATTATTCCCCTTAGGAAAATTAGAGTGAAATCTCTCTATGCACCTTGGCTTTCTCATTTCCCATCTACCCTAACGCACAAAAGGGATATTGCATGGAAGAAGGCTAAAATCCAAGTCCCCCAATCATCTAAATACCTATAAACAATGCCAAAACCCATGACAATAAAAAAGCTACTATCTAAAGCCACAAACAAACCAGCAAAACAATCCAAAAAACTCTGTAACACCATTAACAAGATCCTTTATCCAGGCTCTTCCAGTATACCAAACCCTTGCCCAAATAACTCTCACATTGAAACCACCACTAAAATCAAACCCCAGTTGCTCTCTCTAGAGTTCTGACCAGCTTTTGTTGGAAATCTACAAGCCCAAAAGAACAATAGGCCAAAACCTATACAGCTACTCAGAAGCCTTGGTCTGGAACAAACTCATCTAACCATCAGAACAATAGCAAATACCCTCAAATTAAAAAAAACTTTAAGAGAAACACTACTGAACTCATGTATTTGCTCCTATACAAACCCAACCTAACTCTCTCTACCACACCTCCTCACCCCTCACACTTCACCTTCTTCTTCCCCATTTTTAACTTCCTTATACCCCACCTTACTCATCCCCCACTCCTACTTCACTTCAAAATCAAAGTCAAAGTAAACTTTATTGTCATTCAGAGTCACACAAGTGCAAAAAACAAATGAAATTCCATATCTCTGGACTCATGCATTCAGGACATTGGACCACAATTACCAATATGAATCAGTCATAGTCCATATGAGAGTAAATGATGTGAGACATACCTCCCTAGACTGCATGAAGAGAGACATCATGGAGCTCTTGAAAAATGTGTCTCAGGCTAGTATGAGGCTAGCATTGAGCAGCATTTTACCTTCTCCAAGGATGATCCCACATTATGAACAAAAGATGATTGACTTTAATAATTGGCTTAGTTTCTGGTGTCATTCTAAGGGGTTGCAATATTTGTCAGCATGGAAGGAGATAGTCAACAGATTACGCTGCTTTGCCAGGGATGGTCTGCACATCTCCCCTCTAGGATTTTGAGTATTAGCTAAAACATTGTCTTCCCCCATAGTGCCTTTTTTAGGCACTGTCAAACTGAAAGTACTTCCAACATAGCAAATCAAAACCAAGAAAATCTAAAGGTATTACTGTTCAATGCTAGAAGTCTAAATGAAAAACTCCACTCCCTAGAAGCTCTCTTTACCCTAGAGAATGCTGATGTCTGTGCGGTCACTGAGACATAGTTTAAAGCCATGGAGAGCACACCAACTGTGCAAGGTTATAATGCCTTCCACACATTTAGGCCAGCTACAACCCAGGCAGGGACTAAAGGTGGAGGTGTCTTATTTACATCAAAAATAAATATACTAAAAGGCTGATCAAACAGGACAATGCACTTGAGTTGCGCCATATTCAAACCACCATCCTTGCAAGCTATAGGTCCCCCTGTATGGCACAGGAGAGCCATACCATGGATTTAAAATTATTAACAACACTAACCATCCAACCCAATGTTATATTCATGGGTTACTTTAATTACCCCATTATTAACTGGAAATCCTATACAACACCAAATGCACAGGCACAAAGGTTCCTGGATTTTGTAAACACAAACTCACTGGACGAGATAGTCAAGACACCAACCAGGGTTGCAACCATACTGGATCTGGTCCTCACTAATATGGGAGACTGCTGCACACCCCTACTGTAATGCTTTCCCTGGTAAGTCAGACCACAAAATGGTCTCCCTTGAAGTAAAAATAAAACCTGGACCCCCAGCTAAACCATGAATATTCAGGAACTAGTCTAAGGCTAACCTCCTGCTATTAAGTGAAAACCTGGCAAAATTTCAAGCCCCCATACACCCTGTGACCACTTCTGCATATGCAGAACTGTTCACCGAGACCATGTACAAGCATGTTAATAGCTACATAGAGGCAGCTGTACCCACCAGGAAGAAGTATAGAATTAACTCATAAAACAAGCCACCCTGGTGGAATCACAAAATCAATCAGCTATATAACAGGAGGAAGAAAATCATGTTAAAAATTAGGAGGTGCAGCACCCAGCAGGATAAAAACACTCTTATCAAACTAAACAAACATCTCAGAGAACAAATAAAGTCTAGCAAACCCAAATTTGAGGTACGTTTGGCCTACTAGGCCAAGGACAACCACAACATATTCTTTAGCTATGTCCACAACCTCAAAGGCAATATACAATTGTGTGCAGAGCTCATTGTTAATGGAGCCACCAATACTGAGCCAGAAGATATAACAAACCTACTGGCTGATAAATTCACCTCCAACTTTACCCCTCTGTCCACCTCAACCTTTCCTTAGGAAATATCATCAAATATAACTCGCCATATTATCACTAGGGAAAAGATCCTTAATGCTCTCTCTAAGATCAAGAAAGTACAGTTGTGTACACTTACCATAAATGTAGATGTTCGAGTGCATTCACTGTTGCAGTCATCACATTTGGGTTATCCCTGCCAAGGTAGCCCTCGGCTGGCCCAAATACCAGAGGCTTAGTATTTCTGCATCTGTTGCTGTCACTTCAGGACTGATGTCAGGTCGTCAGTTGTATAAAGTAAGGCAGCCAACACCATTACATTAGTTTTTCTTGCACTAACTGTCAGGAGCCCACAAGTGGGAGCCACGCTCTGGTGGAAGAACACCTCCAGTAGAAAGTAAATACAAAAATGTCCCTTGTAAGGAGAGAGAAGAAAGAAGAGGGGGATGAAGGGAGGGAAACCAGGACTGCAACAGTGAATACACTTGAACATCTACATTTATGGTAAGTGTACAAAACTGTACTATGTTCTTTGCTTCACTGTTGCAGTCATCACATTTGAGTTGATTCCCAAAGCTGAGGAAAAGGATGGAGGCAGTCAAGAAGACTAAGGGCTGGCTAGGATGCCCTGCAAGTCTGCAGTGCCAAACCCTGCCCTGGATTTGGAGATGATAGGCAGGTGGTAATGTTTGGTGAAAGTGTGAGCAGATGTCCAGGTGGCAGCCTCCAGGATGTCCCTGGTGGGGACTCCTCTGAGGAAAGCTGCAGAAGTGGAGACTGCTCTGGTGGAATGAGTCCTGACCCCCTTAGGGAGAGGCTTTCTGTGTTGCTTGTAACAGCAATGGATGCAGTGTGCTGTCCATTTGCAAATTGTTTGTTTAGAGATGGCTTTGCCCTCTGCCCCTTCAACAAAGCTAACCAGCAATTGATCAGACTTTCTGAATGATTTAGTCTATTTAGATAGAATCTGAGCTGTTTGTGCACATCTAGAGCATGCATGATCCTTTCCCCCTTGTTCTGTGGGTTAGGGAAAAAGGTAGGCAAATGAATGGATTGGTTGAGACCTACACTTTTGGGCATGAAGGATGGGTTAGTCCTGAGGGAAACTCTGTCAGCATGGAAGATGATGAAGGGCTCCACAGCCATTAGTGCTTGCAGCTCAGAGACCCTTCTGGCTGAAGTGATGGCCAGAAAGAAAGCTGTCTTCCAGGGGAGAAATTTTAGCTCTGCTGAAGATGCTGGTTTGAAGGGGGGCAGGGTGAGCTTTTGCAACACAATGTTAAGGTCCCAAGCTGGGGTAGGTGCTCTTCTGGGTGGCGTCAAGTTGCTAGCCTGTTTTAGGAATTGTTTGATCAGAGGATGTGAGAAAAGGGGCTGCTCAGTGGGGAAATGAGCAGAGATAGCAGATGCATGAATTTTAATAGAGGAAAAAGAGAGACCACTGTGTAGCAAGTCAGCTAAGTAATCCAGGATGAGAGGGAGGGAGGGCTGTGCCATATCGGCTCCCTTAGCCTGAATCCAGGTGCAGAACATTTTCCATTTGCCAGTATAAGACTTTCTAGTACTAGGGCATCTGGCCTCACATATAACATCTAGAACCTGTTTACTGAGGTTGGCAGATTGATTGGTAGTTAGGGTATAGGCCAAGCTGCCAAATTGAGGGTCTGCAATTGGGGATGCATGAATTCTCCTTCCTTCTAGGTCAGGAGGGTTAGGGTCTGAGTGAGATGCCATGGTGGCAGTGGGGACAGGCTGAGCAGCAGTGGGTACCAGTGCTGGTAAGGCCAGTCTGGAGCAATAAGAATTGTCCCTGTTTTTTCCTCACTTATTTTGAGCAGTACCCTAGGGATGAAAGGTAGTGGAGGAAAGGCATAGACCAATAGATTGACTCAGGAGAAGGACAAGGCATCGACTTTCCAAGCCAATGCAGTGATGTTCCCTGGTGCAGAACTTGATGAGCTGATGGTTGGTGTGGGAGGCCAAGAGGTCGACCTTCAGGGTGCCCCATTTCTGAGTTATTAGGGTGAAGGTTCTTTTGTCTAGCTGCCACTCATGTGGGTCCAGAAGATTTCTGCTTAAGTGGTCTGCCAGAGAGTTTAGAGAACGTGGCAGGAATTGTGATAACAGGTGGAGTTGCATGGTAGAGGCTGTGTGCTAAAGGTTCATGGCCAGCCTGCATAGAGGGTAGGAGTGAGTCCCTTCCTGCTTGTTGATATACCACATCACAGTGGTGTTGTCTGTTTTGATCAGGAGAGCCCCTGGGGAGAGAAGGGGCCTGAAAGCTGTCAATACGTGCTGGACAGCTAACATCGCTTTTTGGTTGATGTGTAGATGGATTTGCTGTGGGCTCCATTGGCCTTGTATGCACCTGCCATCCAGGTGTGCACCCCAGGCATAGTCTGATGCATCTGTGGTGAGGGTCTGGGCAGTGAGGGGTGGTGAGAGAGGTAGTCCCTTGTTGTGGGAGCATGCTTCTGTCCAACAAAGAAAATATTTTCTGAGGCAATGTATCATGGGGATAAGAGTTTCCAGGTCTTGAGAGTGTCGACACCAAAGGCTTTTTAGGTGCCATTGCAGTTTCCTCAAATGCAGTCTGGCATATGGAATGAGGAGAATGCAAGATGCCATGAACCCCAGACCTTTCAGGATTTTCCTTGCAGAAAACTGGGGTCTGGTGGCTAGTTGAGAGAAGTAGGCTGTCAGGTAAGTTTGCTTCTCTGGTGTAAGGAATGCCATCTAGGTTGCTGTGTCCAGGCTTGCTCCCAGGAATATAATCATTTGGGTGGGTACTTGTTTGGATTTCCTTTCGTTGATTGTGTACCCAAGGAAGGTCAGTAGGGACTTTACAAAGGCCAGGTGCTTGAGCAGCCTTTCCTGACTGTCTGCCTAAATTAGGCAGTCATCTAAGTATGGGTAAATTTGGATATTCCTTTGTCTGCAAAAGGCAATGGCCGGAGCCAGACATTTTGTGAAAACTCTGGGAGCAGTAGATAAGCCAAAGGAAAGTGTAGAAAACCGAAAGTGTAGAGAGCCTTTCCTAAAATGTAGATATTTACTGCATGATTCCCTGATAGGAATGTGGAGGTAGGCCTCTTTTTGGTCTAGGGTGGCTAGCCAAGCATCCTTGGAGAGCATGGGTAGCAGTTGCTGAAGGGTGAGCATTTTGAATTTTGGTAACACCAGGAAGGTGTTTAGAATGGATAGATCGAGGATGGGGTGCTAGGTTCCCAATTTTCTGGGTACCAGAAAAAGTCTGGAGTAGAAACCTTGGCCTTTCTGTTCTGCAGGAATGTGCTCTATTACCCTCATAGAGAGCAGGGAAAGTACTTGCTTTTGTGCCTCTGCCCACTGGTTTGGAGGTAGACCTGGGAACCCTTTTGGAGTTGGAATGGTGTGAAAAGAAAATTTGTATCCCTGGGACACTATGTTGAAGACCCAGCGGTCACTGGTAATGGTGGCCCAGGTGCTTGCATGAAATGAGAGTTTTCCTCCTAGGGGTAAGTGAAGGTGGGCGGAGGGAGGACGTAGGGGAGGAGAGTCATTGTGAGTTCTTACCATGAGGGGGTGGCTTAGAACTCCTTGTTTTTGAAGTGGAGGAATTCCACTGTTTTGATCACTACATTCCCTGTGGCTGCTGTCTGGGGGGGGTCTGCTTCCACAGGGTCTGGGCTGAACTGACCTGGTGGGAGCAGGAAAGGACCAGTGCTTGGAAGGACAATGCCTGCTGAGCCTGGATGGCTGGACCTGTAAGAAGTCCTTAACTGTCTGCATAGATTTAGCTTTTTCTTCCATCTTTTTAAGACCTCCTCTGCCTTAGTGCCAAATAAGTTGTCTTTGTGCAAGGATGCATCCAACAATTTTTTAAATTTTAACATGGTCTGGCAAGAGCTGTTCTTTAAGCCATGCATGCCTTCTAAGGACAGAACCAGTGACTGCTGCTCTGCAAGAAGCTTCTAGGGCATCAAAACCATAGTGCAAGTTGTGTTTAGTTACTTGACTTGCAGAATGCATTAACTCTTGTAACTAGATTCTGCACAAGCAGGAAAAGAAGACACTTTTTGTTTGATGAGTTCCATGGTATGTTGCTGAAATTGTAGCATATGGAACTGGCAATTTAGTGCTCTGATAACAAGAGTAGCAGAGGTGTATAGTTTTTTACCCCATCTGTCTAGTGCTCAGGAATCCCTATCTGAGAGGTGGGATTCTTAGCAGAGGTTGCTTTAATTCCTTTAGGCCCTTGAGAAATTACCTCAGGGTCAGCAGTAGGATTTTTAAAAATAAATTTGTGTAAGTTAGGGACTCTGTAATACCTGTCAGGTTTTCTGGGTGCAGGAGGTAGGGTGTCAGGAGTCAAACTGGATTCCAGGAAAACATCATCCACAACATCCAGGACTGGGGTAATGGCCAGAGGTCTGTGCTGTGGAAGATATAAAAATTCCCTGAGTCTCTTTTTAGACTGAAGGTAGTCCTGACATTCCCATTGGAAATGCTCCCTTAAGCTATTAAGGGTTTCCCCAAAGGAAAAGTCCTCAGGGGGAGAGGCTGAAGGAGTGTAATCCTCTGCATCAGAATCCTCATAAGTAGAGGGGTTGCATGTCCATATTTAGATGCATCAGAGTCATCAGACTCCTGTTCAGACAAAAGTACTGGGGACAGATCTCTTTTTCTTTTGGAAGGGGTAGTTTGGCTTTCCCTGATTAGCATGATAAGGTCTTCTGCCATTTTAAGCATTTGAGACTGAGGCAAGGAAGCAGGTGCCTGAAATTGGGTCATCAGTTTCTTGGGTGTGGTTCGTACCCTGGGCCTTAGAAACTCAGTTGTTTTTGAAAGAACGGTAGATGCAGAAGAAGTTGTCAGTTTGTGTTGAGAATCGGTGGTACAAAGTACTTCCTTGGAAGCTGGTGCTCCAGACCCATCCAAGGGAGAGACAACCACAGGATCCTTAGTCGAAGAAGAGTTTTCCAGCATACCGGACTCTGAAAGGGTTTCAGTAGTGGCCTACAATTCCACAGAAGCAAGCATCAGGAGCTGCGAAAGCACCTCACTGAGTACCTGAGAACTGATGACTAGCTTAACGGAAGCATCATTGGTAGGTTTGGACCTGTGAGGTCTGTCTCTGTCTTTATCCTTACTTTTTTTGGAAGATCTGCTGTCAGATGGCTTATCAAAGGCATATTGGAATTCAAAGACTGTAAGCAAAAATATCTAGCTATAATAAGTGCCCAACGATGTATAGTTCTGGCGTTGAACAAAGAACAAAAGCTCCTGCAGGGGACATTATGGTCTGGGTCTAAGCAACTGATGCAGTAAGAATGAAAGTCTTGTTGTTGTATTTGCTTTCCACAGGCGAGACAATTGCTAAGTTTTTCTGACATCGGTTAGTGCAAGAAAAAAGGATCCTCAATGGGGTACTTAGCTTTAGAACACTTCAGCTTCAATTTGGAAGACAAAACAGGTAGGGGCCGACTGGCACTCATGCGAATGACTTCTGATTTGGGCTCCGCAGCAAGAAAGACGGATATAATGGTGTTGGCTGCCTTACTTTATACTACTGATGACCTGACATCCGTCCTGAAGTGACAGCAACTGACGCAGAAATACTAAGCCTCTGGTATTTGGGCCAGCCGAGAGCTACCCTGGCAAGGATAATCCAAATGTGATGACTGCAACTGTGAAACACGAAGAACATCACTGCATCAATGGGCCCAGACAATATCCCAGGGTGCATTCTAAATAGCATGAAATGTGACCTATCAGGGCCTCTGGAATTGCTATTTAACTGTAGCTTCCAAACATGCTTACTGCCTCATGAATGGAAAAATACAACAGTCATCCCTCTGCACAAAAGTGGGCCATCGACAGACCCTGGAAACTGCAGACCCATAAGTCTCACTAGTCTTATATGTAAAGCCATGGAATAAATTATCATGGAGATGATCAATAGAGATATACTAAACCTCCAGAAACTGGACCCAACTCAGTTTGGTTTTATCAAGTGCAGCTCATGTCTTCTCAAGCTGATGGACTTCTTTGAGAAGGTCACCAAAACAATGGATGAGGGCAAAATCATTCACACTGCCTACCTTGATCTGGCCAAGGCATTTGACACAATACCCCACTCAGGTATTGTTGGCAAACTCAAAAGGTTAGGTGCAAATCCGTATCTCACCTGGTGGATAGCCAACTGGCTCACAGACAGGACCCAGGAAGTTAGAATTGGAAAGTTCACCAATACAAAGAGGCCAGTCATCAGTGGAGTCCATCAGGGATCAGTCCTTGGACTGCTCCTTTTTGGCATTTACTTCTCAGAAGTCAAGGCCAATGTCAGTCATCTCTGGCTGACTAAATTTGCCAATGACTGCAAATTAGGTGCTGTCAGTGAATCTCACACTGACACAAATGTTCTCCAGGAGGGGCTGGCACAGATAAACAACTGGTGTCAGAGGCATGGACTAAAACTAAATGCCAAGAAATGCATAACAGTATCCTTTGGGAAGTCAGCCATCCCTGGTAACTATCATATTGACAACACACCCCTTAGAGTTGACCCAGTAGTCAAGGACTTAGGAACAGACATAGTAATCTAGCTTTTGATCATAACATGTTTACAGTGGTGAGGAAATCATTCTATGTTGTGCAACTTATAAACAAAGGTATGGCATCTAAGTCCAAGGAAGTCATTGTTCTAGTGAATTCAGCATTCATTAGACCTATCATTGAGTACAATGTCCCCTTTGGTATGTACCTAATCAGGCATATCCAACAACTGGAACATCCACAGAATTTCCTCACTAAAAGAATACAGGGCGTAAGTAATATGTCCTATGCAGAACACCTCAAGACCCTATCCTTGTATTCTGTCTCCAACAGGCTTTTGAGGGGAGATCTATGCCTGGCATACAGGCCATTGTCGGACCCCACTCTGATGAACCTCCTACATATTCACAAAACAAACACCACCAGAATTATCCATTCTAAATACTTAAACCTTGACTATGATATAAATAGGATTTGCTAGAGAGATAGGTATTTATCCCAGAGACTGCCCTGTCTATGGAACAGGCTTCCCATCCATGTGAAGCAGAGTTCCTCCCTAACCCAGTTCAAGTGCAACTTGGGCAATTGGATGGGAAACCAGAAATTCATCCCTGGTTTGGCACCTATCTCCATAATGGATGCAGGTAACCTGTAAATGGTTCATCTTCAAGGCCCGTGCGGATTCACTTCAGAATCTCAAATTCCTGAAAACTCAAACTTCATATGGACGAGACCATATGATCGAGTTTTCAAAAACTCGAAATTCCGAAGTGAAATAAAAAAAAAAATAGTCAAACACATTGTTTCTGCAGGGGCAAGCCCCCCTGCTCCCCCCACACCTTCTCTACTTAAATATGCCAACTCTGAGATTGCGCTACAGTGGGGAAAAGGTAAATCTCCCATTCCACGCTGTATGCAGAAGCACAGAATATGAGATTTCCTGTTTACTCGCTATAGTGCAATCATGGAGATGGTATATTTAAGTGGTGAGGGTGCAGGGGGGCTTGCCCCCCTGCAGAAACTTTATATTTATGTATATTAAACATTTTTATTAACAGTTTAGATTTCGAGTTTTTGAAAACTCGATTATATGGGCTCATGCATATGAGGTTCAGGTTTTCAAAAGTTTGAGATTCTAAAATGTTCCCGGTCCATGCTTACATGTATCAAGGATATCAGAACTTGTCAGAGATTTCGGATGCATGGCTAGGCTTAAAAAGGCCGTTATGGCCATTAGCCTTGCAAACATCTATGAACCCATAAATCTGCAGATATCACATTCACATAAACTTAATATGACAAAACATTAATACATATATGACTACTTATTATATACCATAATGTTCTAAATAGATAATCCTAGTATTTCACATAAATTAAACTGACTTTAACATTTATTATACAGTGATCTCTTTGCTTGCTTGAATATCGCACAGTACTGAGGTAAGACATTGTATTAAAGACTTACATTGATTATTGCCCATAATGACACATTCATGAGTATTGCACTGTGACTGAATTACAGACTAGCATTTGATATTGTACTACAATGAGATATTTCTCTGGCCTTACTACTATCCCTGATGATCAGTGATTTGGCTCAAATTGCACTAATATTGGATTGAGACAAGCAGTCAAGTTATTGCACAATTTGGAAATTTCTTCTACATTGAACTGATGGCCCAGATGGTTGCCATTAAGTGTGATTGTTGCCAAAGTTCAACGGTCTATTGGCCTGTGAGAAAAAGCTTTTTCTTAATCTCATAGTTCTGCATCTTATGCTATGGAAGCACTTGCCAGATGATAGGTATGGAAACAGTCTGTGAGCAGGATGAGTGCAGTCCTTAATTATTCCTTTGGCTCTGCCTAGATATTTGGACATGTGCAGGTCATGGATGACTGGTAGGGTGGTCCTGATGATCCTCTTGGCTGCCTTCACCACTGTCTAGAGAGCCTTGCGTTCAGAGATAGAGCAGCTTCTGAACCACACTGTGAGGTTGTTTACCAGGAAGCTTTCTACTGTACCTCTATAGAAGGTTGTGAGAACTGTTGATGGTATGTTTGCTCTCCTCAACCTTCTCATAAAGTCTGGCCTTTGATGTGCCTTCCTGACAATGACTTTGCATTGGTAGACCAGGACAAGTCTTCATCAATATGCACCCCCTGACTATGACCCAGGAAACCCATACCATGTATTTAAACTTATTAGCAACACTAACCATCCAACCCAATTTCATATTCATGGGTGACATTAATTAGTCCACTATTAACTGAAAATTCTATATGACACCAAACACACAGGCACAGAGATTCTTGGATTTTGTAAACACAAACTCCCTGGACCAGATAGTCAGTACCCCTGGTTGGTGTACTGACCAGATAGTCAGTACACCAACCAGGGGTGCAACCATACTGGATCTGACCCTCACTAATATGGGAGACTGCTGCACATTCCCTACTGTAATGCCTTCCCTGGTAAGGTCAAACCACAAAATAGTCTCCTTTGAAGTAAAAATAAAACCCTGACCCCTAGCTAAACCTGGAATATTCAGGAACTATTCTAAGGCTAACCACCTGCTATTAAGTGAGAACCTTGCAAAATTTCAAGCCCCCATAAACCCTGTGAACACTTCTGCCTATTCAGAACTGTTCACAGAGACCCTGTACAAGCATGTTAATAGCTAAATAGAGGCAGCTGCAACCACCTTGAAGAAGTACAGGATTAACTCAAAAAAAAAGCCACCCTGGTGGAATCACAAAAATCAATTGGCTATATAACAGGAGGAAGAAAATCATGGCACAAATTAGGAGGTGCAACACCCAGCAAGATAAGAGCACTAATCAAACAAACAACTCAGAGAACAAATAAAGTCTATCAAACCCATATTTGAGGTAAGTTTGGCCTCCCAGGCCAAGGACAAGCACAAAGCATTCTTTATCTATGTCCGCAACCTCAAAGGCAATACACAATTGTGTGCAGTGCTCATTGTGAATGGAGTCACCTATACTGAGCCAGAAAATATAGCAAACCTCCTGGCTGATAAATTCAGCTCCAACTTTACCCCTCTCTCCACCTCAACCTTCCCTCAGGAAATATCATCAAACATAACTCCCCCTACCATCACCAGGGAACAGGACCTTAATGCTCTCTCTAAGACCAAGAACACTGCATCAATGGGCCCAGACAATATCCCAGGATGCCTTCTAAATAGCATGAAACATGACCTATGAGGGCCTCTGTAATTACTGTTTAACTGTAGCGTTCAAACAGATTTCCTGCCTCATGAATGGAGAAAGGTAACAGTCATCCCTCTGCAAAAAGTGGGCCATCTACAGACCCTGGAAACTACAGACCCATAAGTCTCACTTATCTTATATGTAAGCAATGGAAAGAATTATCATGGAGATGATCAGCAGAGATATAGTAAAACTCAAGACACTGGACCCAACTCAGTTTGGTTTCATCAAGGGCAGATCATGTCTATTCAACCTGATGGACTTCTTTGAGAAGGTCACCAAAGCAATGGATGAGGGAAAAATCTTTCACACTGCCTACCTTGACCTGGCCAAGGCATTTGACACAATACCCCACTCAGGCATTGTTGACAAACTCAAGAGGTTAGGTGCAGACCCGTATGTCACCCAGTGGATAACCAACTGGCTCACAGACAGGGACCAGGAAGTTAGAACTGGGGAGTCCACCTCTGCAAAGAGGGCAGTCACAAGTGGAGTCCCTCAGGGATCAGCCCTTGGATCGGTCCTTTTTGGCATTTACTTCTCAGACGTTAACACCAATGTTACTGGTCTCTGGCTGACTAAATTTGCAAATGATTGCAAATTAGGAGCTGTCATTGAATCTCACACTGACACAAATTTATTTATTTATTTATTTGCAATTTGATTACCAGGGAAGTTCACTGGGCCAAATTGATCCATTTTCAGTGGAGACCCGGGGAGAAAAGCTCCAAGATGCATTATACAACCTCCAGGAGGGGCTGACACAAACAAACAACTGGTGTCAGAGCCAAGGACTAAAGCCAAATGCCAAGAAATGCATAATAGTATCTTCTGGGAATCAGCCATCTCTGGTAACTATCATATTGACAACACACCCCTTAGAGGTGACCCAGTAGTCAGGAACGTAGGGACACATGTAGATAGTAATCTAGCCTTTGATCATCACATGTCTACAGTGGTGAGGAAATCATTCTATTTTGCGCAACTTATAAACAAAGGTATGGCATAGAAGTCCAAGGAAGTCATTGTTTCACTGTATTCGACATTCATCAAACCTGTCATTGAGAACAATGCCCCCTTTGGTATGTACCTAATCAGGCAGGGTCTATATCATATGTTTGAAGTTTTATAACTACAAACATTAAAATATCTAATTTAAATGTTCGAAGTTATAAAACTTTGAAATATGTAAAAAAAAAAAAAAACCCAAACCCATAACTAACATCTGTAGGCAGGGGGCAAGCCCCCCTGCACCCCACTCACCCCCGCTCTTTAAATATACCAACTCCAAGACTGCACTACAGTGCAGTAAGGGAAATCTTCCCTTTACCGCACTTTACTGCGGTCTCAGAGTTGATATATTTAAAGAGCGGGGGGGGTGCAGGGGGGCTTCCCCCCTACCTACACTAGTCAGGTAAGTTCCATTTGCTTTTTTTGTTTGTTTGTTCGTTTTTTTTTTTATTATATGTTCGATGTTTGAAACTTCGAACATTTAAGTTCAATTATTTAACGTTTGTGTTTTCAAACTTTGAATATAATATAGACCTAATCAGGCATATCCAACAATTGGAACGTCCACAGAGGTTCCTTACTAAAAGAATACAGGGCATAAGTAATATCTCTTATGCAGACCGCCTCAAGGCCCTATGCCTGTATTCTGTCTCCTACAGGATTTTTAGGGGAAATCTATACCTGGCATACAGGGCATTGTCAGACCCCACTCTGATGAACCTCCTACATATTCACAAAACAAAAAGCACCAGAATTACCCGTTCCAAAGACCTAAACCTTGCCTGTGATAAAAATAGGACCTGCTGGCAAGATAAGTATGTGTCCCAGAGACTACCCCGTCTATGGAAAAAGGCTTCCCATCCATGTAAAGCAGAGTTCCTCCCTAAACCAATTCAAGTGCATCTTGGACAATTGGATGGGAAACTGGAATTCATTCCTGGTTTGGCACCTATGTTTCTAATGGAGACAGGTAACCTGTAAATGGTTCATCTCCCAGGCCCATGCTTACGCTTATTAAGAGTATCAGAACTTGTCAGAGATTTCGGATGTATGGCTAGGCTTAAAAAGGCCCTTGTGGTCATTAGCCTAGTAAACACCTATGAACCTATGAAACTATAAATGTACAGATATCAAAGACTTAGTATGACAAAACATTAATAGGTTCATAAGTTCATATGTAGGTACTAGGCTATCAGCCCATGGGCCTAAGTAAGCCTAACCAACAAGGTTCCCTGGCTTACGCCACCCAAGAAAGTTATTTTCCTGTGCCCCTGTCGAGCAGAACCACAAAAGTGATCCCCGGGGTGTATTTCCTATTTCCCATCCACTTATCAAGATTTTTCTTGAAGAGTGCTAATGAGGAATTTTGTTTGACATAGATGGGTAGCTTGTTACAGGGTATGGGAAGTCTCTGGGAGAGGAATCTATCCCTCCAGCATGTTCTGTTTATTGTGGTGACAAGGTTTAGGTCCCTAGAGCGTGTAGCTCGGAGGAATTAGGATTTCTTTAGATGTAGCATGTCCAACAGCTCTGGGTTTGACATAGCTTTATATGTTAGGCAGAGATCACCTTGGAGTAGGCGATATGTTATGGAGTAAAGTTGGAGTTTTTTTGAGATGGTCAGTGTAGGGCATCTGTTTGAAGCCAGTAATCCTCTTTGTGAGGTACTTCTGTGGCCCTTCCAGCTGCTGCAGATGTCTTGTGAGGTACATGCCAAAAGGGGCATTGTACTCTATAATAGGTCTAATGAGTGTCGAGTAGAGGGGAACAATGACCTCTTTTTTCCAAGATGAGAACCTTTTGTGATGAGGTGTGCCACATAGAAGGATTTCCTGACTACTGTGGCGATGTGATTATCAAAGGAGAGACAACTGTCCACCTGGGTCCCCAGGTCTCTTATCACACATTTGGCTTTAAGTAGGTTGTGGCCTATGTGGTAGTTCAGAGTTTTTACCAAAGGGGATGACAATGCACTTTTTGGCATTGAGCTTGAAGCCATGGCTCTGACACCAGGCATCTGCCTCAGTGAGGCCCTTCTGTAGGATGTCCACACCATTTGGGGACTCAACTATGGCTCCTAGTTTGCAATCATCTGTGAACTTCATTAGCTAAAGGCCTTCTGTGTTAGCCTGTACTTCAGAGAAGTAGATATCAAACACGAGAGGTCCCAGGACTGAACCCTGTGGTGCTCCACTTGTCACTGGTTTGAAGTGAGATTTGGAGTCTGCAACCTTTACAGTGTGGGTTCTGTCATTGAGCCAATTGACAACCCATCTCATGATGTAGGGATTTATACCTAGTTTAAGGGGTTTAGATATAATTCCAGAATGGGGGATGGTGTTGAAAGCCTTGGCGAGGTCAAGATAGGCTGTGTGAACCACCTTACCCGCATCTACAGCTTTGGTGACTGCCTCAAAAGTTGATCAGGTTCAGGAGGCATTATCTGCCTTTCACAAACTCGAACTGGGTGGGGTCCAGAGTTTGGAGGTTACCAATGTCTTTGTTTATGAGTTCCATGATGATACATTCCATGACCTTACATATATAACTATACATACATATATAACTACTTATTATATACCATAATGTTCTAATAGATAATTCTAGTATTTCACATAAATTAAACTCACTTTAACATTTATTATACAGTGATCTCTTTGCTTGCTTGAATATTGCACAGTACTGAGGTAAGACATTGTATTAAAGACTTACATTGATTATTGCCCATAATGACACATTCATGAGTATTGCACTGTGACTGAGTTACAGACTAGCATTAGATATTGTACTACAATGAAACATTTCTCTGGCCTTACTACTACCACTGATGATAAGTGATTTGCTCAAATTACTGAGTATTGCACTAATATTGAATTCATACCACTGACTTTCTCTACTGTTTCTCTGTTGATGGTTAGAGGAGAATATTTCTTGTGGCTTTTCCTGTAGTCCACAATTATTTCCTTTACTTTCTTTAGGTTTAGTGCTAAGTTGTTACTGTCACACCAGGTAATCAGTTGTTCTACCTCAGCTTAGTACTCTGCCTCATCATTGTTGGTTATGAGGCCCACCACTGTTGTATCATCAGTGTGGTTAGTGTTGTACCTTGCTGTGTAGGCATGTGTTAGCAAGGTGAACAGTAAGGGACTCAGTAAACAGCCTTGAGGAACTCCAGTATTCAGAGTGATGTTCCGAAGAGTTATTTCTGCCGCACACTTTCTGAGGTCTGTCCATGAGAAATTCCAAAATCCAATTACAAAGTGGTGTGTTGATGCCTAGTTGAAGCAGCTTCCTTATCAGCTGTATAGGGATGACTGTATTAAAAGTGGGTCTGAATTCAATGAATAGTAATCTCATGTAACTGTTTTTACTTTCGACATGGTCCAGTGATAAGTGAAGTGCCAGTGCTATGGCATCCGCAGTAGAGTGGTTTGCTCAGTAAGCAAACTGCAGCGGGTCAAGATCCACAGGTAGCTTAAATGTTACTGCTTCTTTGATCAGCCTCTCAAAGCTTTTCATCACCATGAAGGTTAGGGCTACAGGGCAGTAGTCATTGAGGCATGATGGTGGTGACTTCTTTGGTAGTGGTATTATTGTCATGTTTTTGAAGCATTTGGGAGCTATTTCCTGACTTAGAGAGATATTAAAGATATCTATGAGGACATCTGTTAGTTGAATTGCACAGTCTCTGAGTACTCACCCAAGGATGTTGTCAGACCCAGCTGCTTTTCTTGGGTTAATGCTGTGCAATGTCCTCTGGACATCAGCTGGATTAAGGATGAGTGCCTCTTTGTTTTGACCGGTGGGCATTTTTATCACTGCTGTTTTGTTCCCTTTTTCAAATCTGCTGAAGTAGACATTGAGCATGTTAAGGAATTCTTTATTGTCCTCATAATGTGAAGATAAGAGCCTGTAGTCTGTAATTTGCTGTATACCTTCCCAGAGGCACCTGGAGTATTTTTGGTCAGAGAAGTAGCTCTGGATCTTCCTACTGTAGGCACATTTTGCTTCTCTCACTCCTTCTGTCACTCCTTTATTCATATTTGCTGTGGCTTTTCTGAGGGAATCCTTGTCTCCAGACTTAAAGGCTACATTCCTTGTTTTCAGGACCTCATGCACCTCGCTAGTCAACCAAGGTTTCTGGTTGGCATGTGTGATGATGTCTTTGGTGATTGTGTCATCATCCACACATTTTGAGATGTAGCCCTTCACTGCCTCAGTGTACTCCTCTAAGTTGATACATTGGTTCAAAGTAGCTGCTTATTTAAATATGCTCCAGTCTGTACTCTTGAAAACGTCTTGGAATGCCGAGACTGCACCCTCTGGCCATATCCTTACTTGTTTCACTGTTGGTTTCCCTCTAGTTAGCATCGGTTTATATGCTGGTATTAACATGATGGAGAGTGGGTCAGAATTGCCCAGCTATGGGTTTGGCATTGCTTTATATGTTAGCTTAACATTGCTGTAGACCTTATCCAGTATGTTCTCCCTCCTGGTTGCAAAGTCTACATGCTGGAAAAACTGAGGCAGAACTGTTTTCAGGTTGGCTTGGTTGAAGTCATCTGTCACTATATGAACACATTCAGGGTTTTGGCTTTGCAGTTCATTTATAGCCTGATATAATGTATTCAGTGCCGCATTTGTATTGGCACTGGAAGGAATGTAGACAGCTATGATGTTGATACTGCTGAACTCTTTTGGTAGATAAAAAGCTCTACATTTCAGTGACATGAGCTCTATATTTTCAGAGCAGTGAGAGGAGACCATCTCACAGCTTGTACACCAGCTGTTTTTGGCATATATGCAGACACCTGCCCCTCTGGACTTCCCACTGAGAGTTTGAATTCTGTCTGCCCTAAAAAGTGACACCCTCCCCCCATGTGAACTGCATTGTCACTAATGTTAGAATTCAGCCAGGTCGCAGTAAAAATAAGTACACAACAGGTCCTTACCTTGTTTTGAGCAGACAGTTCTAACCTTATGTAGTCCATATCACCTGCCTATCACTTTCACCCCTTCCTCTAATACTAGCAGCACACTAGTGCAACATTACAAAATTCTCCTGACTCTACTAATCTGCATGCTCATTCATGTTTGCACCTTACCCAGTTCCACAGGCTAATATCAACCTATTGTTTTATGTCCTTCTTATTCCTCCTATGTACCATCTTTTATAATGCTTTGTTCTGTAGTATTTTATTTTTCCTTTATTTTTTTCTGTATTTAGTGTTCTTCTGTATGGAGGTTTTCTTCCTGGGCCTCTGCCTAAAAAGGGTACTTGCCCAGTCATATATACCCTGGTTAACAAATGTCAAAATAAATAAAAAATAAATAAAATCACCAACCCTTTTTTTCTCATTTTCTTCATGGGGTCAGGGTGTCTTCCTAACTGTTGCCATCTCTCTCGATTCAATGTCACACTCCTTCTTTCTTAGACACTCATGCCTGACTGTCACAGATCTTCTCTCACAAAATCCATCCACCTCTTCGCTGGATATCCTCATTTCCTCTTATCTGTCACATGTCTCATGTATTCAAATGAGACCCTGAGGCGCAGATGCATTCAAGTCATACATTGTACATAAACACATCAGGAGCTGTAACTGGAACATATACTTTGAACTTCATATGCTTACTGACCGACTCATTACTTCTAACACACTCACATGTACATCGCCATTCAAGCTTGCACTAACACTGACTGACTATAAAAAATGGCACTGCTCTTGGATGTGTGCAGTAACTTGTATGCACATGCTCTCTGACTACAGTGGCTGAATAGGTTCAATATACACACTGATTTACATTACCTTCTTCATGTCTGTCCGAAGCCTTCTTCACCAGATTGTCTTTTGCTTTTCTGCACGTCCCCAAACCACCATAATCTGTTCTTATTAATCTTTTCTGCAAATGGGGCTACTTTGGCTTTTGCTCTTATGTCCTCATTTCTTCATCTGTCCCACAGTGTGCATCTTACCACCCTTTTAAGGTACTTCATTTCCATCACCTTTAGCTTTCTCATCTTCTCTTCCTTTATTGCCACTGCCCTGGTTTCTGTACCATATAGTAGTACTGGTTGTATCACTGTTTTGTACACCTTACTTTTCAGCTTCTTTGGCCTTCTTCTGTAATACACTACAGCTGACAATGTATGCTAGTTGTCTGCAGCCCCTCTGATTCTAGCTTTGACCTCTTCATTCAGACTTCCCTTCTTCTTAACCACCCTTTCCAGATACTTGACGCTGTTAACCTGCTCATCTATCTTCCTTTCTATCTCAGTTCTCAGCTTCTGATTTCCCCAGTTTGCTGCCATTACCACTGCATTATCTGTACACAGTTCCATCCCATGTGCCTTCAGTTTTGCACTCCATTCCCCTCTCCTTTGCTGCAGTTCTTGCTCACAGTCTGCCTGTAATGCTGCATCATCTGCATACAGCAACTTCATTTAGCTGTCCCCCTCTGACCTATTTGCTAATGTAGTCCATCACTAGTATGAACACAACTGAGGTCAGAGATGAAGCCTGGGGCACAACCACTCCTACTGAGAACCCCTCTGTGTGACCAAACACTGTTCATACTTGAATCATTGGGTCCTTGTACATAGCCTGCACTAATTCTACCAATGTTTCTGGGACTTCAAACCACCACAGTACTGCCCATATCAGCTTTTTTGGAACCTTGTGTGATGCCCCACCTCTAGCCCAGTAATCAAAGAGCCTCAAATTCTCACCATTCGCACCAGTGGAGAATGTACATTGGGAGGATGACAAATACACACAGCATTTCCAGATGCAGCTCACTGTATCAAGTGCAATTTCCCTTAAGAGCACACAGAGACTACAGTCAGTCTGGGGCTGGTTTCTCCCTCTTTCTCCAGATCCCCAGTAAGACTCCCCACTGGCACAGCTATAGAGTTTATATCTCAGCTGAGTGGACAAAGCAAGATCTTCAACACTATCTCTGTCCAACCAGTGCTTCATGTCCCTGGCCAAGTGGCTGACACACACACACACTCCTGGAATTTTGTTTTACATACACACACAAACACACACACACCTGGGAAAGGCTGGCACAGGTTCACTAGCTATGCCCCCTTCTGCCCAGACTTTGAGGTAGTTATTACTGCCACCAGCCACCTCTTTATCAACTACTTTAAGGCCCTTAACAAAGGGTGTCCAATCTTACTGTGTAATGTTACTATTATTACAAATGGTAGTTTGACCAAGAGCAGGCTATTAGGAGTGGTCTGCACAGTCTCACCAAATAAATATGCAAGTACTCTCAGTAAATAAATATGTATCTACACAGATCAGCCACAATGAAGGTTTAAATATATTTAATAATAGATAATAAAAGAACAAGAAAATACTCAGTATATGCTGACAGTTACATCAGAGTTCAAAATCACAGGAAATATTTAAAACAACATCGCAGGACAGTCTCAAATAAATAAAGAAAAACATCTAAGCTAGGCTTTGCTATATTCCTAACTGTATCTAAGAGAATTACTGTACCCTAATAACTTACTTCAGAGCAAGCTAGGTAGATGTGATGAGTGGATCTTGATATTATCAGGTCAAAAAAAAAATACAAAATACTATATCTCTCATAGAGAGTTCTTAAATTAAGATCTCAAATATTACTGCTGGGATAACTTACAGAATTACATCATTTCTTGTCATCTGACTCTGTCCCAGGTGAAAATCCCCACTGAAGCAGCTAGTAGCATTTGGCGTTTACCTGTAAAAATACATAGATAAGGGATTTTCTTAGATCTAAGGCAGATCCTGGAAGTTGTAAAACAAGGTGAAAATCCCCACTGATGCAGCTGGTAGCATTTGGTATTTACCTGTGAAAATACATAGATAAGGGATTTTCTTAGATCTAAGGCAGATCCTGGAAGATGTAAAACAATAAAACACTTCCAAGACAATACAGAAAACTTCTACTTCTATACATTGTGTCTGTAACTGCACTGAAACTGAAAGATAACATCCTTTTATTAGATGGCCATAAGGTAATTTAATTTCAGCATTTTTTCTAAAGTTAACCTCTTGTGTTCCAGTTTCTATTGTTAAAATATATACATCTAAACAGTTAAAATAGTGCAGGGACAGTTCTGTTCTAATCTTCAGCACACACATCTGTACAAACCACCTTATATGACATACAGTTCTAAGACATTTGTAACAAAAGCATATGAATCATGTCTGGGAGAGCAGGCAAGGATGTCAGCAGAGGAGTATGGCAAGCTGAGAAGAAGCCAGATGGCTAAGATATGCCAAGACAAAGGGCTGGTACATGCCAAACTGACTAAAGCAGAGATGATTGCAGCCTTAGTCACAGCTGGAACACAGACCAGCAACCAGGAAGACAACCAGACTGGCCTTGCAGATATACAACTTTCAGAAAATGGACAGTTCAGCTTTTCTACAGAGGACTTAAAAAATCCATCTGGAGTTAAAGAGACAAACTGGAGGCCAAACGGTTAGAACCAGAATCAGCAGAAAGACTGTGGAAAGAGGAACAAATGGAATTAGAATCAGTGGAGAAACCGAGACATCTGGAAGCTGAAGACAATGAGAGGAAGAGGCAACAATAAAAAGAAGATGCTTACTCTTCACCAGGGTCATGGAGGTAATTGTTTCCACAATTTACAGAGGGTGATAATTTTGATACTTTTACTTATATGTTTGAAAAGCTTTGCAAACAGTATAATGTTGACCAAGGGCTTTGGGTAGGGTTCCTGACCCCCTTACTCCATAATAAACCTGCAACTGCTATTTCTAAATTGTCTGATTGCTTAAATTATAATACTGTTAAAAATTGTTTATTAGAGTGTTTTAAGTTAACACCTGAAGCTTATAGAAAAAAGATTTGTGAGCATAGATGCAAGGCAGATGAAAGTGTGTGTGTGAATATATTGCTGAGTTAAGCACTTTTTTTCATAGCTGGGTGAGTAGGTGTCAGGTCACCACATTTGAAGGGCTGGCAGACCTTTTGGTGAGGGAACAAGCCCTTAGCACTTTGCCTGAGGACATGAGAATCTAGTTGGCAGATAAGAAATGCAGGACTGCAGATGAGTTGGGAAAAAAGGGAGACCTATACCTAGCAAACAGGGCATCACTGCACAGGAAATAGATAACTGGTGCTGCATATGGGTCTAAAGAAGCCCATGTTGGACAGCCTAAACCACACCAACAAAGTCCACCAGTAGCAGGGGAAGCAACTAGTTCTGGTACACAGCCAGAATCAAGGGTTAAATGTTTTAAATGCAACTAGTGGGGCCTTGCGGCATACAGATGTCCACTGAGGCAAGGTGGAGAACTAAAGATGAGTGAGTCAGTAAGTGGAAATGACAGAATGCCAGCAGTAAGTTGTCTGAAGACAGCAAGGGTACCAAACTACCAAAAGAGGTAATATCCTATCTTTGTAGATGGGAAACAAGCCACTGCTAAGAGAGACATGGCCTCTGACTTAACCATTGTGAAGCCTGCAATGGTTAAACAGGAGCACTACTTACTTGGGCAGTCTACTCCAGTCAGAGCTTTAGGAGCGACCCCATTCCAAATATCTTTGGCTAGGGTTCACCTTCACTGGGAAGGTGGAAAAGGAAACAAGCAACTGGGTGTGATTTTGGATATCTCTGCAAATGTCCTGAAAGGGAATGATTTTGATAATGCAGTACCTTGTGTGCATGTAGTGACACACCGTCAGGCTTGGAAACAAGCATGTGGGTCTGGTAGCCTGGGGAGACCCATACATATCACAGACTTGAAGCCAGGAATGGTGTGGTAGTTTCTTCATGGAAGGAACTACCCTATAGCAGTGAGACTGAAAGTGAGCCACAGCTGCTTGTGGGCACTGATGTTCCGTCATACAGCTTTGCTTAATCTTAATTCACTATCTCAAAGCAAACTCTTTCTCACTGCATCACTACTAACACCACATACAAAATGGTCTTTTATCAAATTATCTCGTAGATTACCAAATCTTCAGGATTTTGCTTTATTTCTTAAGTCGGTAATGTATGCTGCAATAGCTTAACAAGGTGTTTGATTTTTTGTGTTAAATCTGTGCCTTTCCATTGTAATATTCATATGAGGGTTACACATTTCTCTAAATTTATGTTTTAAGCACTCAGGGTCTTCCTGTGCTTCAGCCTGTATCACAATATGGAGTCTCTGCTCCTCCCCTGCATACACAGCAGGTGCATAAACAAATGAATGTTCTCACTCAATGACCTCTGAGCCAACTAAATTGAGAAGTATAAATGCTTTTGTATGTGTGTCTTTATCAGAAAATGCAGCCTGTATGAAAATATCATACTCTTGCTCAAACACTCATCAATTCCCTGCAATATTACTATCAAACACAAGCGGTTCAGGTCTGTGAAATCCCTCTGCCATAACAACAAATTGCTTTTAAACATAAATATAGACCTGGTACTTATAATTTTGCTCAAAATACACAACAATCTCTCCAAAAATGTTTTATTTTAACACTGAAAATATCTTGAAAACTCCTGACATTTTGGACACTGAAAAATCTCAGATACTGTGAAAAAGATGTAAATTGCGAAAAAATTTGGACAGTTTTGCCTTTTCGAACATTTTAAACACTTTGGAGATTATTTCAAACACTTTAATCATTATGTCATGATTTCGGATGTTTTGAATAACTTGGAAATTATTTCAAATAGTTTGAATGGTATGTCACTTGTTTGCCGACTGAAAATCATTTGAAATTAATTTAAGTTACTTTGAATAACTGCTGACCTGTTTGTGAGTTTGCTCCTAGATATTACTCCACTTCTAACGATGCACCTCTTGGTTTGTGAGCTGCTTCAAATTTAGATCCCATTTTGACACCATGTCACATGTCTCATGTATTCAAATGAGACACTGAGGCATGAGATGCATTCAAGTCTTTTATTGTACATAAACATATCAGGAGCTGTAACTGGAACATATAATTCAAGCTTTATATGCTTATTGACTGTCTCATTACTTCAAACACACTCACATGTGCATTTCCATTCAAGCTTATACTAACACTGACTGACTATACAAAATGGCACTAATCTCAGAAGTGTGCCGTAACTTATATGCACATGCACAGGGTTAGGAGGGTGGCCTAATGGTTAAGGTGTTTGATTTTCAAACCCAAGGTGCAAGGTTTGAGTCTTACAAGGGATAATTTGCTAGGCTTAAAATGGCTTGCAAGGGCAGTTAGCCTAGTACTAACCTCTGAGCATGCTTTCTGACTACAGTGGCTGAATAGGTTCAATATACTCACTGATCTACATTACCTTCTTCATGTCTGTCTGAAATCTTCTTCAAATTGTTTTCTGCACATGTGCCCAAACCACCATAATCTGTTCTCATTATTCTTTTCAGTAACTGGAGCTATTTTGGCTTCTGCTCTTATGTCCTCATTTCTTCATCTGTCCCACAGTGTGCATCCTACCACCCTTTTTAGGCACTTCATTTCCATCCCCTTTATCTTTCTCATCTGCTCTGCTTTTACTGCCCAGGTTTCTGTATGAAACAGTAGTACTGGTTGTATCACTGTTTTGTACACCTTACATTTCAGCTTCTTTGGCATTCTTCTGTAATACACTACAGCTAACACTCTATGCTAGTTGGCTGCAGCCCCTCTGATTATAGCTTTGACCTCTTCATTCAGATGCTCCCTTCTTCTCATCCACCCTTTCCAGATACCTGAAGCTATTAACCTGTTCCTCTGTCTTCCCTTCTTTCTCAATTCTCAGCTTCTGATCTCCCCAATTTTCTGCCATTACCACTGCCTTATCTGTACATAGTTTCATCCCATGTGCTTTCAGTTTTGTACTCCATTCCCCAATCCTTGGTTGAAGTTCTTGCTCACAGTCTGCCTGTAATGCCACATCATCTGCACAGAGCGACTTTGTTGAGTTGTCCCCTCCAACCTGTTTGCTAATGTAGTCCATCACCAATATGAACAGCAGTGATTTCACAGATGAAGTCTGGTGCACACCCATTCCTACGGAGAACCCCTCTTTGTGACCAAACACTGTTCATACCTGAATCATTGGATCATTGTACATAGCCTGCACTAATTTTATGGGACTTCAAACCACCACAGTACTGCCCATATCAGCTTTCTTGGGACCTTGTCATATCCTTTCTCCAAGTCTAAGGATGCCCAGGTGAACTCCTTCTTCATCTGAACTGTCTGTCTCTCTCTACTACTCTGTGCATCTGTTTATCAATCACCCTCTGAAGAACTTTTATGCAATGTGATAGGAGTTTGATACCTCTGTAGTGCCCACAGTTGTGGATGTCCCCTTTATTCTTGTACACTGGCAGTAGTATGCTTATTCCCCAGTCATCTGGGGTACACCTTTCTCTCCACACTGCTATGAGTACCCTCAGGAGCCATTTCTCCCTTATCTCACCTAGTATCTTTATCATATCTGCTGTGATCTTCATCTGAGCCTGCTGCTTTCCCTGACTTCATTTTCCTTAGTGCTGTTCTTACTTCTTCTAGGTTGGGCTCATTCTCTCATCATAGGCTGAGTCTGGGGAAGTAAAGCTTCTGTGTGGTTTTCTTCATTCAGAAGCTGCTGGAAGTACTCCTTCCATCTGCCTCTGATGTCCTGTGGACTGGTGAGCAGGTTGCTGCTGGCATCCCTTATGAAGAGTATCTGACTATCTTCATCTTCCTGTCTTTGTCTTGTAACCTGATATAGTTTCTTTGTGCCACCTACTGAGTCACTTTCCAGAATCTGGTAGAGTGCCTCTGATGCCCTGTTCTTTGCTACTGCAACTCCTTTCTTAGCTTCTTTGTTAGCCATCCAGTATTCCTTCCTAGCCTGGTCGGTCTTTTCTATCTCCCACATTTTCTTGCAATCCTGTTTTCTTTTGATGATTTTCTGAACTTCTGCATTCCACCATTAGCTTTCCTTTTGAACCTTACTTCCATATCTGGCTCAGCCACATATCTGTTCTGTAGTCCTCACACACGCAGTTTGGAGGCACTGCCATTCTTCTCCAACTCCACCTATTTCCTCTTCTTCCTGAGGTGCTAGACCCAGAATAATTCCTTGAATGGTTGTAATATTTCTCCAGTGAATTTCAAGTTCTTCAGTATGGTCTCTGTTGACCTTAGAGCCTTCCCTGACCACTGCTTGCAGCTGATTGGGGCAACCAGTGGTTTATGCTGCGGGCTGGCTGTTTCACTGGGGATAACTTTGCAATCACTGATTTTACCCCTGTGCTCTTTCCTTACTAGGAGAAAGTCTACCTGAGTTGCATACTGGCCACTATTATATGTGATCTTGTCACTGTCTCTCTTTCTGAACCATGTATTGGCTACTATCAAGCCATTTGCCAGACAAAAGCTTAGAATAGCCTCTCCTTCATTATTCTTGTTGCCCCACCCATGTGAGCCCAGAGTGTCCTCATATCTTATTCTGTCTGTCCTGATATCTGCATTCAAGTCACCCAATGTCAATACTCAACATCAATTCATGTTGTCCTGCTTGATCTAGTAGGCCCTATAACTGTTGTATGAATACAATATTTTCCTCACTCTCATGGCCCTGTTGTGGGGCATAGGCATAGATTATGACTACTTCCCTGTAATTACACTGGAGTCTGATTGCCATGAGTCTGTCACTAATTCTGATGATATCCCACACTGCCTTAAGAAGCCTCTCTCTCACCACAATTCCTACACCATTTCTAGACTGTCCCTCTACTGAGTAGAAGACACTGGATACCAAGCCAAGTGACTTTGCTGCACTGCCGTTCCATCTATATTCTTGAATACATAGGATGTTCAGCCTCCCCTATAGCATCATGTCATCCACTTCCAAGCTGTGTCCTGTCAGGGAACTTACACTGAGTGTTGCAGTTCTTAGTTCATGTTTGACAGTTTGATTGATTTTACGTATAGGTTTTGCACAACAATGTCATCCCAAGTAACCCAGGATGGACAACTGGACACCAGCCAGCCAGTAACTTATTAACCAAGGACTGATAGAATTTATGGTAGGCACACACTGGCCAGTAGGGGCACATACACCCCACCCTCCATTAGCATGGGTCCTTGGCATAGGTTGGAGTAGTCTGGATCGTCAACCCACTTAACATCGGCAAATACCCATGTCCATTTGGCAACATTAGTCAACATGACTGAATCAACTAGAGCCATATTCTACACCCGCAAGTGGCAAGCCCTGCCACAGCACTCAATCTGTGATTCATGTTGTCCCATCTTGAGGATACTGTGCAACACAGTAGATGCCCAAAGCAGCTGGTCTGTACAACTCTTCCCCCTATAGGGCACCATGTAGAGTCTGTGTTGCTGCCCACAGCTCCATTCATTGGTGAGTTTGAGATGGAAACTTGCAGCATGGCTTTTGGAGGTGGGAGGAACCCCACAGAGGCACAGAGATAACATGCAAACTCCAAACAGGTGCTGGCCAGAGGCCAGGATTGCCAGTACAAACAAATAAAATATTGTTTAACACCCTAAGTACATTTCAGTATATTACATCAGTCAATCTCCAAGGTAGCAGGCAAATAAATATGTCATTTTTATATGGGTGCAGGATTCTTCAAAGTATTGATAAGAACACCAAACTGAGTAGCACATTTCTCATTGTATATTAGAATATTCATATATCAGGAGATATCAAGATGTATTTAAAGTTCTCAAATGTTACAGACAAAAGTTTAAAAAAAATGCATTTAGACAAAAAGATTATCTAAATATCAGCTGAAATGTGTGCCTTATTTTTTGTGTTTGGATTTTTAAATGAATCTCTTGCAATGATATGTTCTATGTCTGCGTTTAAGAGAGGGTAGCAGCATATCTTAACCAGATAGGTTAACACTTAAACTTTTGTTGACTTAAAGCTGGATACATTAGAGACACAGGTCAAATCAGACGTATTAGTTTGAAATCTATATGCCAAATTAATAATTTGACAGATTCCTAACAGTCTTGCTTCTTAGTGCTCAAATATCATACTCAGTACCTGTAAGAGTAATGGCAGAGATCGACTCAGGCTGTCCTCACTTTACTTGCCTAAAGTGTTACAAATGGTCTCCAGCAGAGACTGTAACTCCTCTAAGCAAGTGAAAATCACTTGTCAGGAGAGTAAAGCACAGAGGTTGTTACACAGAGAATAAGGTATGATTGAACAAGTGCTATTCTGATAATTCAGGACTGAATGCTAAAACCTGTTCTGCACATCTGCAGTTGTAAGAGTTCTATTCCTGACTAGGGAAGGTTAGTAGACCCTTTCTAGAGGAAAGGGCAGTCATGATGGACATAAGGAGTTCTTGGTTGACTCTGTTATCATGGGGGTGTCAAGATATTATTTCTTCCAGATTGACAACTGATGGAAACTTGGAACACAGCAGTTTGCAAGGAGTTAAAAGTACAGGATTCTCACAATTCCATGAGGATTGTCTAAGTGCTGATGCATAATATGAAAGACATCATATTTTTGGTCCATGGACCATGAATGATGGCTCTCAGTTCTGTTATCCTTCCACTGAAGGTGTTAGAATTACCAGTAACTCAATCAGAGTCTAGTTTATATACATATGTATGCATGTATATTTAGGATACATAAACGTCCAACTGGCTTGTGGAGCATTTTCAGCCTGTGGAGAAAAGCTCAGTTTACAAATAGTTGCAATTTATATGCATAGCTTTACATCAGCATTCTAGAAGTTTTAACATATATAACAGCATTAAAAAGTATGCATCAGTAGTATATATGCATGCATTGTTAATGGGATATATTCTACTAGTCAAGCATTAAATTATGATGGAGAAAAAATGTTGAAGGAAGAGCAACTTTGACATTTATAACATTGCAGTCTGTTGTATGTAAACATGAACATGCGGTTTTGTGGTTTATTAACATGTGTGCGATAAGACTCGAGTAGGGTATATGTGGTATAGATATTAACACACTCATGGGGTGGTAAGGTACAAATACAGTTCAAGAAAAAGGTGCAGTTACACATTTTCCACAACAAGGTTCAGTGTTCTTAATTACTGTGACATTATCACCATACTTAAAAGCATTGAATTAAAAAACTGATATAGATGCAAACTGTAGGTTTGAGCTAAAAATGCTTATAAGATTAAGTCATCCTAGACTTGGGAGGTATAAATCCTAAGGAGAAAATTAATGTAATCCTTCAATTTTCACAGATTTTTCAAAGCTCAGCACTAGAAATCAACAGAAATCAACAGAAATGGGTAAAAATGTTTATCTTTTTTTGCAATAGTCAATTAATGAGATTGTTATAGTTTTCTTTTTCCTAAAATATAAATAAAACTTCCTTTCTGAACAGAAGACCTTTCTGAGCTAAACAAAAATGAGAATTAAGACAATGCATAACATGCATTACTATAAACAGCATGTTCAATGCTGAAAATGAGCACCCTAAAATAAAAAGTTCTGCAATTTATTTTACAATGTGGTCTGGATCCTTGGATATCTTCCTACTGGTGTTTGAAATGAAATGCTTAAGTCAGTGACATAGCTGCCTTTCTGAAGCTCAATCTTTATATTCTACTCAAACTAGCATATTTCATTGTTATGTGTCTACTTAGTATAACCTTTTTTAGACATTAACCTGATTTAGAAACAATGAAAACCACAGAAAAGCAGTTTTGAAGTATAGCATTTTTATGAGTTTGCTCAGTTGTTACATTTGTATGGTCTTGTCGTTGCATGCATAATAAGTGACTTTAGAGGGGCAAGGCATAAGGTGTAGCTTGCATCTGACTTGAAGCCTTTTTTAAAGCTGGCAATCGTAAATGGTGTTACATTGGTTCTGAAAATGAGGTGGGGGTGCCTTTACACAGAGAACTGTGGACCCATGAACCCATACTGGTTTCTAACTGTGTTGGTATAGGGGATAAATTTATATATATATATATATATATATATATATATATATATATATATATGTGTGTGTGTGTGTGTGTGTGTGTGTATGTATATATATATATATATATATATATATATATATATATATATATATATATATATATATATATATATATATATATATATATATATATATATATATATATATATATAAAAACTGTGTACAAATAGATTTGTACATAACTAAACCCACACACACACACACACACACACACACACACATATATATATATATATATATATATATATATATATATTATATACATGTGTATGTATATATATATATATATATATATATATATATATATATATATATATATATATATATATATATATATATATATATACACACACATACATACATAATATATATACTGTGGTGGTGGTGCTGCGGTAGCATTGTCGCCTCATAGTAAGACATTTTCCTGTTCGATTCTCAGCTAGAGCATCTTCTGTGTGGAGACATGCGTGAATGGGCGTACCTTCGTTGAGGGTTGTGCGTCAAGGCCGGCAACTCGACACGTAAAAATCTACTGTCAATCATCAGCGGACTGGAGTTCCGCTGTGGCGACCCCTAACCGGGAAAAGCCAAAAGACACAACAACATAATATACCCACATTTTATTCACTTGCATTAAACAACATTTGCTATTTAAAAGAGCACTACTAGCAACTGATAGCATTCAGTTTGTGCCATGAATGTCTCAAACTAAGAGGAGGATTTGAAAAATGATGATCTTTAGGGATCTGGTAGCATTATTTGCATAATTATTCTATGTGAGATGGTGAAATGAATGGAAAAGTACTCACAGTGGATCAAACCTTTCAACGTCTTGGCACAAGAAATCTGGACAAAGCCTGACATAATGGGTGGATAAAGGCCCAAAAATAGGGACATATTTTAAATATTGCTCTTAATATACTTAGAAATTTGCTAGAATAACATGATTTGTATCAGCATGCATTTTCTCAAGGATTTGAAGTCTGAAACTCAAATGCATGTCCTTATATAGTGACTTTAATATTTAGATCATTCCAGTAATTTGTCAAAAAAACACATTTTTTATGAGGAACATATCAAAAATATGAGACAAAAATCTGTACAGTTGAGATGTATGCAGTGGATAGACTTGTTTTCTCGTTTAAAGAGCCAAGTTCTGTACTACATCAGCACAGAGGCAAAGCACAAATGTGTATAATACAGGCAGGTTGTGCAGAATGTGTTTGTGCCTGTTTGTACGTTTCTCTGGGTAGGGTGAGACAATAACTGAAGGCTTTGGATAAGGTCAATCACTTCAACAGTTTCTACTGATACAAGTGTTTTTTTTTTTTTTTTGACGGCTGCACTGTATAAAGCCACTCTGTAAAATGGGCAGGGTATTGACCAAGTAGATTCTTAAGATAGGAGAATGACTCAGATCACAAAGTATTTAAGCCTCCTAAGGCTTAGTAAAAGGTCACTTATGTAAATGCAAGCTAACAGAAAAGAAAATAAATAGAAAAATGAGAGAGAACTTGAAATTTGAAAACACAATGCATGTATGCAGTGACAGAGAAATTACAAAAACCATGGTACTTTTAGACAAGAATAATTAGAGGCAGTAATTTCTAAACACTTTTCTAATTATGTTTTAATTGTTTTTTACTTTATTTGATTAATGGGTGCACATTATAACAGACTGTATATTATCTAGTATCTTAACGCAGTACTTTTAATTTCCCTGTGCCTGTCTGATGTTGCCTTACTTCGTTTAATAAACATGAGTATTTTATAATGTTCTGTGTTCAATACCTCTATTTCAAGCTCAGTTTAAAAATGTGTACTATTTTACTTGTGGGAAATCTAAAATATCTGAGCAATGGTAACTTATAGGACAGGTGGTGCTCTCATTGGTCATTTATTTTAAGGTACAGTTTAACGCAGCTTGAAAAACAAATGACCCCTCTTATCTGAATGATCTACAGACTGGAAAACAAACCCGCTGTTATATTACTGGGATTTGGATGGTTTATAAATTACAACTCAACACAGATCAGCTTATTTTATTACAATGCCCTACAATTGTAATGGAAACAAAATAAAAATCTTAGAAATAAAGTTAAATTTCAAAATAGTATCTAATATACAGGCACAATATAACTGCTTACTTGTCTGTACTTGATATGAGATTGATTACATCACATATGCGTTAGATTTAATGAAAAATGGAGTAGCTGTCCATGTGTAGGCTTTCAAGTTTTATCTCTTCTCTCTCAAGATCTACTAAAGATTGACCCACTTTAGAAAGTAATGCATATATTGTGCACTGCACTGATTGACTATAGATTGTACTGTGCTTGTTGACAAGAATGTATCTACATGGATCTCCTACACTAAACTGACACACCACAAGCCCAACAGCCAAAACGCCGACACCAAAACATAGAAACGACACAATACCGACAGTCCACATTACCAAACACTGTAACACCAAATCACAAAACACAAACAGAAACATCAATGTAACCCACACCAAGCATTCTTACACACGACTACACAACATTCCCAAACCTATATAAACTCAACAGCAAATCACAAAACTTAAACAATACACTCCTATCCCAGTAAAGAATTACACTCATAAACTAAACTACAACAACTAAAACATAAACAATAACGTACCTGCAAATCACACACATCCCACTACACCACAGCATCACATAACGCCATTACCCACATAACTCACACATCCCATTAACCTACCCAATACCCACATAAAAAATAAAACCTATACAAAACAATAAATACTTACAAAAACTACAATATACCCTACTGTGCTCTTGTGGGGGGCTGCACCCCCCCACACCCCCCTATTTATATATACCAACTCCGAGATCACACTACAGTGAGGAAAGGGCATATTTTCTGATCATCACTGTATCACAATCTCACCATTTGAACTTACCAGCAAGACTTCCTGGACTCCGCTAGGCAACTGCTGCATGTGGGGAACATGTCTGTGAAATGCCATGTCGCTATTTTGGCATTTCGGCATTCTGTACTGTCGGTCTTCTGGTGTCGATATTTTGCTTGTTGGTTAAGTGGGCTGTCGGTCTACTGAAGTAGACCCATCCACACAGTTTTTTTTTCTATTTAACTTGTCTGAACTACTCTGTTATTGTTTACATTTCTAAATGTTTTGTTTGTGAAATGTTTTGTATTTCACCTGGGCTGATCCTGAAATTAGTCATTATTGATCAGTGCACTACGCCAATAAAGAAATATAAATAAAAAATAAATAGGTACCCAAATAAATAGGTACCCAAAGAAAGACTGACACAGTTTTTTTTTCTGTGTGAGTGTTACTGATTAAGCTTTGTCTAAGGTGCATAAACCTGTGAGTGAGAATAATAAAGTAAGGGGTTGTTGGGGGCAGAGTGAAGGCCCTGCATGAGAGAATTTTTGTTTGGTTTATTTTATAGTGCATTCGCTTGTAAACTGTACAGCCACAAGTACCTAACACTGAAGTATATTGTATGTTTTTGTGTAAATATTATTAGTGATGGGTCTTAACATTCAACATTAATGCAGAGGAACTGTGTTACTAACATAAGTTCATAGGTTGGTACTAGGCTATTGGCCCTAGGGCCTATATAAGCCTAGTCATAACAATTCCCTGTCTAGCAGGGTGATTGACATGATCCCCAGGGTGAATTTCCTATCTCCCTTCCAATCATCAAGGTTTTTTTTGAAGAGGGCCAAAGAGGTGCTCTGCTTGACATGTATGGGCAGTTTATTCCAGAGTATGGGGAGTCTCTGGGTAAGGAACCTATCCCTCCAGCATGTTTTGTTCATTGTGATGACAAGGTTTATATCCCTGGAGCGTGTGGCTCTGAGGGATTGGGATTTCTTTAAGTGGAGCATGTCCAACAGCTCAGGGTTTGACATGACCTTGTATGTTAAGTAGAGATCGCCTCTGAGTAGACGATATGTCACAGAGTATAGCTGGAGTTTTTTAGATGGTCAGCATATGGCATTTGCTTTAGGCCTGTGATTCTTTTAGTGAGGTATTTCTCTGGCGTTTCCACCTGTTGCAGATGTCTTGTGAGGTACATACAAAATGGGGAATTATACTCTATAATGGGTCTAATGAGGGATGAGTACAGTGGGACAATGGCCTCCTTTTTTCTGGATGAAAATCCCTTAGTGATAAGGTGTGCCACATAGAAGGATTTCCTGACTGTTGTGGTGATGTGGTTATCAAAAGTGAGACCACTGTCCACCTGTGTCCCTAAGTCTCTCATCACACTTTCGATGTTTAGTATACTGCCACCTATGTGGTAATTCATGGGTACATGTTTTTTTCCAAAGGAGATAACTATACATTTCTTGGCATTAAACTTGAGCCCATGGCTTTGG
Source organism: Protopterus annectens (assembly GCF_019279795.1). Taxonomy (NCBI): domain Eukaryota; kingdom Metazoa; phylum Chordata; order Ceratodontiformes; family Protopteridae; genus Protopterus; species Protopterus annectens. The sequence goes on from NC_056739.1 coordinate 588,195,385, forward strand.
CACCAGGCATCTGTTTCTGTAAGGCCCTTTTGTAGAATATCCACATCATTTGGGGATTCAATAATGGCTCCCAGTTTGCAGCCATCTGCGAACTTTGTTAGTCAGAGTCCCTTAGTGTTGGCCTGTACTTCAGAGAAGTAGATGTCAAACAACAGTGGTCCCAGGACTGAACCCTGAAGTACTCCACTTGTCACTTTTCTGGAGCTGGATTTGGAGTCGGCTACTTTTACAGTCTGGGTTCTGTCAGTAAGCCAGTTGGCAACCCATCGAGTGACGTAGGGATTTATGCACAGCTTAGTAAGTTTATCTATGATTCCAGAGTGGGGGATGCTGTTGAAGGCCTTGGTGAGGTCCAGATAGGCTGTGTGGACCGACTTACCCTCGTCCACAGCTCTGGAGATTGATTTGAAGAAGTCAATCAGGTTCAGGAGACAAGATCGGCCCTTCACAAACCCAAACTGGGTGGGGTCCAGTGCTTGAAGGTTGTCAATGTCTTTGTTTATAAGTTCCATGGTAATGCTTTCCATGCCCTTGCAGATCAGGCTCGTCAGACTGATGGGACGGTAGTTCCCAGGATCCAAGGTGGATCCCCCCTTGTGGAGTGGGATAACTGTAGCTGTGTGCCACTCAGTGGGCACAAAGCCTGAGGTGAGGCTATGATTAAACATGACACTTAGATGAGGTGCCAGTTCATTTTTTAGTTCATGTAGAACACAGCCTGGGATGTCATCTGGTCCCTTGGATGCTGTATTCTTAGCTATGGAGAGTGCGGTTTCTACCTGTGTGGCCGTGATTACTGGAATTTGGCAATCTTTTGGTATTGAGATGGGCCCTTTAGGGGGTGAGAGGGGGGTGAAGTTGGCACTAAATTGATCTGCCAGGATATTGGCAATATCCTTGGGATCATTATATTTAATGCCATTCTGTTGAAGCTCAGAGCAGATCTGAGCATTGCCATTTAGATTCTTGGCATAACTATAGAATGCCTTGTGGTTGTCTTTGGAATCTTTGGCAATTTTATTTTCGTAACTAGCTTTTGAGGATTTTATGAGTGATCTCAGCTTCTTATTGAGGCTGGTGAGGGAGTTTTTTGCATCCTGGGATTTTCCTCTTTTCTGTAACAGTTTATTCCTTCTGTTGTATAGTTTGTTTATAGCAGGAGACCACCAGACTGGCTTCCTTTATTTGGAGGAGAGCATATTGGTTCTATTTGGGATGGAACAATTCATGCATGAGTAGATGTGCTCATACAGTGCCTTAGTGTAGGATTTTGCAGTCGAACTTTCAGATCCCGTCTACATGGGTGTCATGAAGTTTGTCACTTCTGACTTCAGTAGCACGAATTTGGCTTTGGAGAAGTTTTTTAAGGAGGTTTCCTTACTGGGGGGTGGGGGTGGGATGTGGATGTCAAGGGTGATTTGCTTATGGTCAGACCTGACCAATGAGGCGGTGACCACTGGTGTGGAGCATCTATCTCCCATGTTGGTAATGACCAGGTCTAGGATACTGGAGCCCCTGGTGGGACAATGGATTAGTTGATCCAGGGCGTTGGAATTTATAAATTCCAAGAACCATTGGGAAAAGAAGTTGGTACCCGAGTAGTTTTCCCAGTTAATGGCAGGGTAGTTTAAATCACCCAGTATTAGCGTGTTTGGTTGGATCTTAATATTTTCCAGTATGTTTAGAAAGGTGTAGTGAGAATCCTGGGGCATGGTGGGGGATCTATAGCAAACTACAATTTGGATTGCAGTCTTACCTTGTGTTAGTTGCACCTGGAGAATTTCAGATGCATTGTGTTGGGCAACTAGCCTGGAGGTGTGAATATCCTTGGTGAACATGGACACTCCTCCACCTTTAGTGTTTCGGTCTTGGTTTTGTGGCCAAAAAGTGTGGTAAGAATTGTAGCCTGGTATTGCAGGGGTGCTCTCTGGAGCCTTGAACCAAGTCTCAGTTACTGCACAGATATCAATGTTCTCCATTTTTAGGAGTGCCTCGAGAGAGTGCATTTTGAGGTTTAAACTTCTAACATTGAGTAGCATTACCTACAGATTTTTCATGCTTGTACCTGTTTTGGTGGTTTTGTCCTTTGAACCTTGCCAAAAAAAGGTACTATGGGGTGGCAAGAGCTTTAGCCAGTAACCTGAATCCCAACATTCCTCACCACACTTTCATTTGCAAAGAAGTTGCGTTAGTCATACCTCGTCCAACTGTACAAATGTGTTTCTACCACATTTTATGCAGCTACAAGCTCCCAGCTGCTGTTCTTTAAATTCCTTCACTGTCCCACAGAAACGGTTTTCCATGCTCCCATTTATACTTTCTATACTTTACATTTATACTTGTTATACTTAAAGTTTAATTTATAAGTGTTATGGCAATTTTGTATCATAGCCTCATCCAGGTGTTTCTTCCATAGTGAGAGAAGGGGCTTTTGGTGTTGTTTCTTATATGTTAAGAAACAAACATTAGGATATCGGTCTGCAGACTATTACAAGCCTAGCCAATAACCAGAGATTATAATCAAACCCTGTACTTTGCATCTTTAAGACAAAAGTTCTTAACCATTATACCAACCCCTCCTGAATTATTATTGGTTGCATATTATAATTAAATTTAATTGGCCTGTGTTCCATTGTGTTTTGCTTTAAACTTGCTGTATTTGTGGACTTTGCCACTCCATTTTGATGTGCTGCAACAAGACCAGCGTTATACTCATCGACAAGATTTGACTTGAAAATAGTCCAACAGCGGCACCCCCCCCCCCAAAAAAATATCCTTCTGGTCTGAAACTGTAGCAAACTGCTTGCCACAAATGTAACAAGCAGTTTGCTGCATTCAAGTTTCCACACACTAACCACTTCAGCCATAACCACAACTGTAATAAAGGCATTCATTTATGAAGCTGAGATATCCTCATAACTTCATACATCAGCACTCCTACTGCAACTGCACTCCAACACCATCAACACCAACCCCGGGGTTCACAAATGCATAGTTTCCATGCAGAAACAGTGTAACCGCTCCTGCATGGAAAATGGCCATCTTGTGATCCAGGTATGTGCCATTTTGACATGTACGAGTGCTGTAACACTTTTCCACATGGAAACCCATGCAGGGTGCTAATCACCTGTTTTGCTCATGAAAACCATGCAAATGAGGTGAATTAGTGATTCACCAACCTGCCAGGTCTCTATGCAGGAACAGTGTTAGTTGCAGAAATGTATTAGGTTACTAACCGAATGCATTTCTGCAAAAAATACAATGGAGGCATGTCAGGTCTCAATAAAGCATGTATTATTAGAGTGGTTATGCCTGCCAATGGCCAAATATATGGCCATTGACATGCAAAACTGCTCTTCATGAATTAAAAATAAACTTTTATTTTTGGCCGATCTCGGCCATTGAATGTATGGGAAGTGGCATGCAAATGGGAGGGGGCAGAAAATAAAAAAAAATAAAAAAGGGGGAAAAACATAGGTATTATGGAAAACTGCTTTCTGCCATTATAGTCAATGGCATGCAGAAAGTAAACAGTGGCAGGGAACAGTGATTGCTAAGGGAGAAGGTTCGTGTGTAGTGCAGTAATTAGGGATTAAGGCAGTGGGGTATATTAATGAGGGGACGTATACTGACTCATAAATTTCTTCTAAGTGTCACACTGCACCTAACCGTGTAGGTACATTAACACCACTGTGTAGACAGGAGGAGCAGCTAACATGAAAAGGGGGAGTGTCACGCTTGTTGTAAGCACACTGGAGCTCTGTTGGCCGGGTTTGTGCTTAGCTAAGCACAGCTAAGCGAGAGGGTGTGTCTGAGGCTAAATAGTCTTATTCCATGAACTGAGGAGCATGTTCGCGGCTAGTGGAGGGCCATTTCTTGCTGTTTACACTAGTTAAATGGGACTGGGTGGTGCACCGGCGATTAAACAGGAAGGACATAGGAAAAGTAAAAGGAAATAGCAGAACAAGGGAAATGCAGTACAAACAGAAATATGGGATACTGCAACACACAATGGGCCATTGAAAGCAATGGCTGCATAGCTGAAAATGGGAGGAGATGTAAAATAAATAATAAAGAACAACAGTACAATAAAGGAGAAATGAAGTAGAAATCACTAATATGGGACTCTTGCAACTCACAATGGGCCAGGTAAAGCTGGCAGCTGGCAGGTGGCTGCATAGCTGAAAATGGGAGGAGATGTAAAATAAAAATTAAAGGGCAACAGCACAATAAAGGAGAAATGAAGTAGAAATCACTAATATGGGACTCTTGCAACTTACAATGGGCAGGCAAAGCACATAATAATACAGCTGTCAGGTGGCTGCATAGCTGAAAGTGGGAGGAGATGTAAGTAAAAAATAATTAAAAAAAGGCAACAGCAGAATAAAGGCAAGCATGCACAAATTACCACTAATGCATCTAACACTTACAGTGGCCAACTCAAAGCCATGAGTAATATAGCTGGCAGCTGGAATGTATCATAGACCCAATCACACAAGCAGCAATTGCAGCACGCCACTATAAAGTATGCAAACTCCACCAGTTCCTGGATGCTATACTACCAAATACCTGTGACCACATATACTTTCCCAACACCAGTGAGGAAATGACCAGCAATATGCATCTTTTCCACTATGCTGATGAATACCCGGAGGTACTGGGTGCCATAGACTGCATGCTACCCCCATAGTGCCTTTTTTAGGCAAGGCTCAAAAGACAAAGGTGTAGAGTCTGGTTTTACCCACAAACTCTACACCTTTGGAGTAAACCTAGGAATTTCTGCTGACAAAATGCTAAGGGCTGCCATCACCTTGATACATCAGTATGTGCTGGAGGCTGATGGTGGTGAGGAGGATAATGCTGACAACTACCCCAGACTCAGGAGGAAGAGGAGAAGAGTGTGCAGAACCAAGGTAACCTACCAGGTGCTGCATGACCTGTACAGTGTAGAGTGCTACAGGGTGGACAGGGACATACTTCAACAAATTGTGGAGCTGTGCTGGACTCGCCTCACATCCAGAATAAACAGAGGGGAACACATCCCAGTGGATACTAAGGTAAGTGTAGCCTTAAGAATACTAGCTATGGGTAGTTTCCAAAGACCTATTGGGGATATCATGGGGGTGTCACAGGCATCTGCATCCAGAGTACTCCACCAGTTCCTGGATGCTATACTACCAAATACCTGTGACCACATATACTTTCCCAACACCAGTGAGGAAATGACCAGCAATATGCATCTTTTCCACTATGCTGATGAATACCCGGAGGTACTGGGTGCCATAGACTGCATGCACATCTACATCAAAGCACCACCCGGTGAGCAGGGTAGGGTCTACATAAACCACAAGGGTTTCCTCTCCATCAACTGCCAAGCTGTGTGCAATGCATAGGACATTATCATCATCATTGAACTGTATCTTACTGAAATTGGTACACCTTGTTTGCTGTAGCATAGACTAGATCCAGGCCTGCTGAATCTAGCTTTGTTTATATGCTCGTTGTTTGTTTGCTTGTTATTTCCCTGGAACGCTAATTCCACCTAATATGCAGCTTCTCAGCGCTTCTGTGGATCACTAGTGATATCTGCATTGCTTACTGCACTTATTTCCTTGTTTCACTTGAAAGAAAGTTTCTGTTTGTCATTTTTGCATTTAAGTTACCTGTAACACATTGCACTTAAGTTACCTGGCACTTGCTCACTAAAGCAATTATATAAGTCAGCACTAAAAATTAAAAGCACTACACCCTCACTCCCCATTGGCCCTTGTTTTCAATTATTAAGGAATTCCCAATATTATTCTAGCATGTCCAAAGGTCTGTTGTCAATCTCCTCTCCGGTCCAGCTGGTGAATCTGGGAATCTTGAGGCAATGTTATAACTGCCTCATGTACACAGACAACCCTCTCCTCCTCCCAACAAATTCCAACACATGTGAGAGATGCAACCATATAGCCAAACTGGAGGCTAAGCTCTCTCAACTCAGTACTGGCATAACCAGTCAGGAGGAGAAGGAAACCACACTCACTACAATTCCAGTCTCACATAGACCTACCACGACAGCAAACCAAACACATAATCACACAAAACATACTCGGAGGCTCTAAATAAAGATCTGCCTAAGCAGCAGAGACCTCCATAGCAGACACCCAAGCAACCGCTACCCCAAAACAAAACACGTGCAACACATATCTCACAAAGCCAGTGTGCTGAACAGTCACAGCCCTTAAGACTAAACAACACACCTGATACACTTGTAATAGGTGACTCTATCGTCAGGCACACTGACGTTCCGCTCACCAGGCTGAACAAGGAGAGGGTCACGGTGAGCAGCCTGTCAGGTGCTAGGATCCACCACATAACACAAGCACTCAGGTCACTCCAAGGCAAGTACAAATATGACTCAGTCATTGTCCATGCTGGTGTGAATGACCTGAGACGTACCTCCCTGGACTACATGAAAAGAGACATAAAGGAGCTCTCTGAGCATGTAGCCCAGGCCGGTATGACCCTGACCTTGAGTAGCATCTTACTCTCACCAAGAATGATGCCACAATATGAAGACAAGATGATCAATTTCAACAATTGGCTTAAGTACTGGTGTCATTCAAAGGGGATCCAATGCCTGTCAGCTTGGGATGATATGCTCGACAAGCCACGATACTTCGCTAGGGATGGCTTGCACCTGTCACCCCTGGGATTTCGGATATTGGCAAAGGCTCTTGCTACCCCCATAGTGCCTTTTTTAGGCAAGGCTCAAAAGACAAACCCATCTCCATAGGTATCACAAGGGATAAGAAACTAAGAGTAATGCTACTCAACGCCAGAAGTCTAAACCTTAAGATGCAAGCACTCGAAACTCTCCTTAGCATGGAGAACATCGATATTGTGCAGTAACAGAAACCTGGTTCAGGGCTCCCGAGAGCACCCCAGCACTACCAGGTTATACCTCATACCATGCTTTTCAGCCCCAAAACATGGACCAAACCACAAAAGGAGGGGGAGTATCGATGTTCATCAAAGATACCCACACCTCCAGGTTGGTGGCAAAGCACGAAGCAACAGAGACTATCCATGTGCAACTAACAGTGGGTAAAACTGCCTTCCAGTTTATAGCCTGCTACAGATCACCCTCCCAAACCCAGGAACCCCACTCGGCCTTCCTGAGAACACTGGAAAATATGAAGGTCTCTCCAAACACCATTATATTGGGTGACTTCAACTACCCAAACATAGACTGGGAGCATTACTCTAGCTCCAACACCCTAGCCCAGAGGTTCCTAGAATTTATAAACTCAAATGCTATGGAACAACTTGTTACCACTCCCACAAGAGGAGAAAACATACTGGACCGGATCATCACCAACATGGGGACTCTATGCTCCAGACCAGAAGTGTATCCCTCACTGGTATGATCAGACCATAAACTAATCTCACTGGATATTCACATCCGACCCCAACCCTTGCCCAGAAAACCACAGTGAAAAACTTCTCTAAAGCAAATTTCACACTCCTCAAAACCGAGGTGGAATCCTTCAAAGCCCCCGGGCCTGTGGAAAACACAGCCCAGACTGCAGAATCCTTTATAAATGCATTCTATGAACACCTTCAGGAATGCATGGATCATGCGATCCCAAATAAAGCCAAGACCCAATCCTCCAAAGGCAGAGATCCTGTCTGGTGGACCCCAGTCATAAACAAACTATACAATAGAAGGAGGAAGCTACTAAATGATAGAGCAAAATCCCAAAAAGGGAAGGCATCACTGATCAGTATTAGCAAAAAACTACGGGCACTCATAAAATTGTCTAAGGCCAGCTTCGAGAGAAAAATTGCACAGGACACTAAGGATAATCACAAGACTTTCTTTAGTTATGTTAGGAACCTGGGTGGTAATTCCCAGATATGCTCAGAATTAGTCCAAAATGACAAAAAATACACTGAACCCACAGACATTGCCAACATCCTAGCTGACAGGTTCAGTGCAAACCCCCCTCCCCACCAAAAGGGCAAATATCTATCCCAGCAGAGTGCTGCCCCTGACATCTCAGATGCTCAGGTAAGAGCCACCTCTCCAAAGCAAAAACACAGCATCAATGGGACCAGACGGTGTCCCGGCTGCGCCTATATGAACTCCAAGAAGAGCTAAACCCAAACATAAAACTACTGTTCAATCTCAGCCTTACCACAGGATATGTGCCCAAAGAGTGGTGTACAGCAACAGTGGTCCCTCTCCATAAAGGTGGTGCCTCAACGGATCCTGGAAACTATCGCCCCATAAGCCTGACTAGCTTGGTCTGCAAAGCTATGGAAAGGATCATCATGGACCTCATAAATAAAGATATTGGGGACCTACAGACACTGGATCCTACCCAGTTCGGCTTTGTTAAGGGCAGATCCTGCCTCTTAAACCTGGTTGATTTCTTTGAAACAGTCACCAAGGCCATTGACGAGGGAAGGTGGTCCACACAGCCTACCTGGACCTGCAAAAGCCTTCGATACAATACCCCACTCGGGCATTATAGATAAGCTCACCAGCTTAAATATAAACCCCTATGTCACTAGATGGATTGCAAACTGGCTCAAGGACAGAACCCACATGGTTAGAATTGCTGGAGCCATGTCAGACTCCAAACCAGTTACAAGTGGTGTCCCACAAGGCTCAGTCCTGGGACCTCTCTTGTTTGGTATATATTTCTCGGAGGTACAGGCCAACATGGAAGGACTGTGGCTTACCAAGTTCGCAGATGACTACAAACTGGGGGCCATAATCGACTCTCCAGCCGACACAAGCATCCTCCAAAAGGGCCTCATAGAAACAGACAACTGGTGCCAGAGCCATGGCCTCAAGCTAAATGCCAAAAAGTGTATAGTCATCCCCTTTGGCAAAAACAAAGTGCCCACAAATTACCACATAGGTGGTAATCCATTAAGTACAGAAGAAGTAATTAGGGATCTGGGGACCCAAGTTGATAGCAATCTCTCATTTGACAACCACGTAGCCAAAGTGGTTAGAAAAACATTTTATATAGCCCACCTAATCATGAAGGGATTCACATCTAGATCAGGGGAGGTCATCGTGCCTCTTTACTAATCCTTCCTCAGGCCCATAATTGAGTACAATGCCCCTTTTGGGATGTACCTTACCAGACACCTGCAGCAACTGGAAAGACCCCAAAAGTACCTCACCAAGAGGATCAAAGGGCTCAAACAGATGCCATATGCTGCCCGGTTAAAGAAACTCCAGCTCTACTCAGTGGCATACCGTCTGTTCAGAGGTGATCTGTGCCTGATGTATAAAGCCATGTCCAACCTGGAATTAATGGACATGCTGCACCTCAGAAAATCCAAATCCCATCGAGCTACGCACTCGAGAGACTTGAACCTCAGCACTGAAATAAATAGGACATGCTGGAGGGACAGATTCATAACCCAGAGGCTCCCTTCACTCTGGAATAAAATCCCAGTCCAGGTTAGGCAGAGTCCCTCATTGACTCTCTTCAAGAGGAATCTTGATGAGTGGATGGGAGATCATAGGTTTACCCCGGGTATCACTTCTGTGTCACTGTTAGACAGAGGCACAGTATACTAACCTCGAAAAAGGGCATAGCAAAATAAATTTAAAATGGGTAGTGAAAGCCCAACACATTCTGGCTAGGCTTTTAAATGCCCTAGGGCAGATAGCCTAGTATGAACCTATGAACCTATGAACCTAATCATGAATGTGTCTGCTGGCAGCCCTGGAAGCTATCACGACTCCCACATCTGGCATTTCTCACAGCTGTATCAGGGATTTGCCAGGGGGGTATCCCATATGGCCATCTGGTGGGGGATGCTGGCTATGCACTGGAGCCGTGGATGATGACACCCATCAGAAATGCACACACACCCATGCAAGAATGCCATAATGAGGCACAAGCACAAACCAGGATCATTATAGAGCATCTGTTTGGGATGCTCAAGCCACAGTTCCACTGCCTGGACATATCTGGTGGAGCCTTGCAGTACTCTTCAGTCACATATGCACACATGTTCATACTATGTGCCATGCTACACAATATGATCCTAAAGAAACAGCTGCAGCAGGAACAGGATGCAGAAGGGCCACGCAGCCCCCCACCATTGCCAAGGTCCCCACAGGCACAGAGGGACTCAGACAAGGAACCCCCTGAGCCAGCCCCTGTAGGCAGATGGAGATGTTCTCAGTATGGCCTGACCTTGGCCAAGAAGCAACACACAGCACACACACTGACACTGTAGGCACCCAGGGACTGACACCTCTCTCTACTCGCACACACAGTAAAAAGGGATGACACACACATCATGCTACCTGTAACTTAACATGTATAGGCAGTGTACTGTGAGCATCCAACATAGGCAGCCCTCAAGCTCCATACAAACAACTGCCATAGGCATAAGGTAAGTCAGTTGCCTTAACAGTAAATTAATGTATCGGTATGTTCTGCTAGCATATGTAATGGTATTGTTGCATGCATGCAAGGGAATGGGGTGGACTACTGGGATAGCAGCAGACAACTGACAGCTATGTGGGACACCATGAAATGTCTGCCCAATACTGGCCTCCCAACACTATGCAGTAGTACCCAAGGTGGAAAATTCTACTGCAGTATATGTGTAGGGCCAACTAACTGGGAAGTTATAGCTCACAGCCATGGATGTCAGTGTGGGGTCCCATACCCACCCCTCAGACCCACACAGCAAGTCAGCTATAGAAAACCAGAGAGAAATGTCTGGAAAAGCTCCACAAATAGCAGCAATGTTGAATCACCCCCCCTCTAAAGACTCACACAGTCATAACACAGCAGGTCTCACAGTTGCAGTAAGGCACTGAAGGGTAACAAGTCTGACATGGAAATGTATCCCATTACAATCTCACCTGTGCTCTTTACTGATATGCCAGTAGTCCCCAAGACAGGGCACAATAGTATGGTAAATGGAATCAAAATGTAAAGCAAATATCAGCACAGTCTCTGCAAATGTCTACAATTGACAGGTATACCCCCATATACCCACAGAAATGCAGTAACATGTATGTTTGCAGGGAAATAGCAGCATAACACAGACTGGTAGGGCTGTCCCAATACACATGAAAACATGTTGCATGTGCTCGATATGCAGGGGTCAATGAGCTATGTCCATGTGCGGTCAATACTGTCAGAATCTAGCCAGCATGTTCTCCTGGCTGTGATCTTGTACTGCCCTAGGTACAGGCTGTCTAACACAGTGCCATGTACAGATAAATGCAGTGTCAATGAATATGAATGTCAGTGACACTTACTGCTCTGCCACTAACATACCTGAAAGTCACAGTGCTATGTGGAATATACTACACATATAATGGACTTCATGAGGGCTGTGTAGCCGAGGTGCTAGGGCTTTTGTGAATAATCATCCTTCTTGGTACTGTTGCCAGTGGTCATTGTCAATATGGCTTGTTTCCTTGTTTTATATCTGCTTCTGTATACAATGGACATGCCTACACAGTTCAACACACTCTGTGCCCACACCCATAACACCAAACCTCTGACAGCAACATGTCTGAATAAGGACAGAAGTCAATGTGGAGCAAAGGCACAATGATAGGCATGTGCGGTAAATATTGACCTGACATACTGAGAAAGTTGGTAGGGTGAGGGGTTTGCAGTAGCAATTGTCTGAAGGTTATGTAGGCTGACACAGTAATGTCTGTCAATATTTTTTAACATCACTCCAATTATACTGAAATAACTTGCCATAAAAACACATGTTTATGCATATTGGACAAAACTTCTAGCAAACCACCCGAACAATCTGCCAAAAAAATGTACAGCAGCCAGGTATGGGCACACCAGGATAACACATCTCAGGTTACACAGATACTACAGAAGCAGAAGATCCCCAGCCAGTATAAGAAACAAGTTTCTGGACTATCACTCAACTGACTGTAGCCACACCTCCCAATTGGCCTTATTGGGCAAGAATGTACACAGCTGCTATCATAATATCAGTCTACACATCATACAACTGGTATTCCTCAGGTAAAGCACCGTGATGATTTGAGGATATCTGACACTAGGTAATGACACAATGCATTGCAGTGTCAGAATACAGATATGTCAGAAAATGTCTGCCAAAACAAACCATTACCCCAAGGAAAGTTCTTTGTACTTCTGAGAGGTATGTCTGTAACACAAAATACCTTGGACCAGAGTACACATATCTCTGGAATGGAGTCCCACTCTAACTATACAAGGTCACACTGGGCATGCTCCTACACTTAGAGAATCACAGGACATGTTGGAACCTACATTGGTCTATATAACTATATTGTGTAGATATATCCATGCATACAGACAGCTATGTACACCTTAATTGTCCCTACACACACACGTCAGACAGGATTACCTCCAGCTAGCTGTAGGTGGCCTATATGTGATATATCCACATCTGTTGTGTGTGACACACATGCAGACATATATGGCCAACAGTCAGACTACTATATACAGTATGTCAAGCATACACACACATAGATGTGGAGAAGAGAGAGACAGACAGTAATAGACAAAGAGACACAGGGGGACAGACACAGCAGAGTGGGTCACACACATGGGTACCCTGAATGACATACAGTGATGTCCTGTTGTGGACAGTGGCATACTGGTTTTAAACAGTGGCACATGCAAGCATAAAAGGTGACCCCCATTGTGTAATAGTACTGAGGTTGGGATGTTAATATCACATCATCTGCCTGTGTGCATGTGTCTCAGCAGGTCTAAGTATTAGCAGACTGTTCCCACTCAGTACACTTCACATTGCCCAGCTGCACAAGATCTGTAGTGCATGTGATAACTGTGTAATGCTATAGTACAAGTAACTAAACAGGTAGGAGTTCTAAACCCAATAGCGGTAACTGTGTGTGTTTGTGTGTGTGACAGGTGTGTGTGCAAGACTGAGGTAGTTGTGTGTTTGTTTGTAGGTGAAACTGTTTTATGCCATTCCCACCCACAACACTTACCACTGCCCCACTTTATCAGTCCAGATGATGTCATTCCCTTTATCAGTAACCTTGGCCAGCTATCAGCCCAGTAAGCTCAGTAAAGAGTGCAATAAATGCCTAACACTGTAGTAGAAATAATTAGTTAGGCAGGGGTGATGCTCTTGTATCTGGCAAATGTGTGTGTATATTTGCAGGCAGAAGTATTCTGATATGTTTCCCACTCACTGCCCTAATTTATCAGTCCTGCTAATGTCATTCCCCATATCAGTACCTTTGGCCAACTGTTAGCTCAGTAAGCTCTGTAGCGCATGTGATAACTGTGTAACACTATGGTAGAAATAACTAGTGAGGTAGGGGTTGTACTCTCACATCTGGCAAATGTGTGTGTACAAGTGTGTCTGTTCATAGGACAAAGTATTTTGATAAGTTTAACACCCACTGCCCTACATGCTCAGTCCTGCTGATGTCATTCCCCATGTCAGTACCTTTGGCCAGCTGTCATCCCCATAAGCTCTGTAGCACATGTGATAGCCTAACACTATAGTACAAATAACTACTTAGGCAGGGGTTCTACTCATGTATCTGGCAAATGTGGGTGCGTATGTTTGTAGGCAAAAGTATTTTAATATGTTTCCCACCCAGTGCCCTACTTTTTCAGTCCTGCTGATGTCACCCCTCTTATAGGTTCATAAGTGTGTAGTGGGCTAATGGCCCAGGAGCCTTTACAAGCCTAGCCCATAGAAGGGCCCTGCCATTGTTCCCCCCAATGTTACTTCCCAGTGCCTGTATCAAGTAGAGCCACTGCAGTGATCCTTGGGATGAACTGTCTATTACCCATCCACTCATCAAGATTTCTATGAAACAGGGTCAGCTAGGTGCTCTGCATGACATGTATGGTAAGTGTATTCCACGGCATGTGCAGTCTCTTGGTGAGGAGCCTGTCCCACCAGCATGTTGTGTCGATTGTGGTAATAAGGTAGAAGTCTCTGCAATGTGTGAAGTGGAGGGATTGGGATGTCTTCATATGTAGTATTTCTAAAAGAGTTGGTTCAGACATGGCTTTGTAAGTCAAGCACAGATAGCCTCTAACTAGGTGATATGACATAGCGAATAGCTGGAGTCTACTGAGTCTATCTGTTTAGGGCATGTGTTTAATGCCTTGAAACGTCTTTGTGAGGTACTTCTGTGGCCTCCCCAGCTGTTGCAGTTGTCTAGTGAAGCACATGCCAAATGGGCCATAATACTTGATGAGTAGTCTAATGAAGTAAGAGTAGACAGATATGATTACCTCTGTCTTCCTGGATGCAAAACCCTTGGTAATGTGGTGTGCCACATAGAAGGAATTCCTGACCACAGTGGCAATGTGGTGGTTGAAGGAGAAGTTACTGTCAACCTGTGTCCCCACATCTCTTACAATGCCTACAATGTTCATTTGGCTCCCATCAATGTGGTACTTACTGGGAACTTAGTGTTTTGCCAAAGGGGATGATGATGCATTTTGCATTGTTAAGATTCTGGTCATGGTTTCCACACCACTCATTGGTCTCCGTGAGGCTTTTCTGTAGGATGTTGGCATCACTTGTGGATTTAATGATGGCTCCCAGCTTGCAGTCCTCTGTGAACTTGGTCAGCCAGAGTTCTTCTGTGTTGGGTTGGACTCCTGAGAAGTAGATGCTGGACAGAAGACTACCCAGTACTGATCCCTGTGGGACTCCACTCATGACTGCTTGTCAGTCTGACTTGGGGCTTGCCACTGTCATACTGTGTGTTCTGTGAACCAATTTGCAACCCACCTACTGATATAGGGGTTGGTGGGTTTATCAATAATTCCTAACTAAGGAATGGTATCAAAAGCCTTGGCCAGATTGAGGTTGGCTGTATGCAGTGCCTTATCATCATACACAGCCATGGTGACTCACTCAAAGAAGTCAACCAGGTTGAGCAGGCATGATCTGCCATTCACAAATCCAAACTGTGCGGGGTCCAGAGTTAGGAGATTACTTATATCTTTGTCAATCAGGTACCTGATGATGCAATCCATACCTGTACATAGTAGACTAATTGGCCAATAATTTCCAGGGTCTGTAGTTGCTACCCCTTTATGGAGAGGGATGACTGTAAGATTGCACCATTTTGAAGGGACAAAGCCTGTGGTGAGGCTGTGACTGAACAGGGCACACAGATGTGGTGTCAGATCTCTTTGTACATAATATAGAACACAGCCATGGATATGTTTGGGTCCCATGAAAGCTGTATTCTTTCCCATGGACAATGCTGGTCTAGTCTGGGCTGCAGTAATGCTGGGTGCCTAGCATTCATCTGCCATTGTGATTGTTCCCTTTGGGAGGAGTGAGGGGTAAAGTTGGCACTGAATGTGCTGGCAAGACTGTTGCCAATATCTGTTGGTTAAGGATAGGAGTTAGCATTGTGCAGTAACTCACAGCACTTGTGGGTATTGCTGTGGAGGTTGTTGATATAACTATCAAAGGCTTTTGCGATTGTTATCAGTTTGTGCCTTCATAGCTGACTGTAGATGATTCCATGAGGGATCTCACATTGTTGTTGAAGCTAATAAGGGAGTTTACCAGTCTTGGGACACCACCTTTTTCTGCCACAGTGTCTTCTTTCTGTTGTACACTTTAGTAATGGCAGGGGACCATCACATTGGCTTCCAGTGTTTGAGGACAGTGTCTTAGTTCTGTTGGCTATGGCTAGTACCATGCATTCATGTACATGTTTGTACAGTGCTTTTGTGTATGAGATGACAGTCATGCGACAGTCATGCAGCTATTTTCCATTGGCATGGGTGCAGTGAAGTCATCCACCCTTGTTTTTATGACTCCACAGTCTGCTTTGGAGAGGTTTATCAAGGTGGTTACCTTTGTGGGGGGTGTGGGTGAGATGTGGATTGTCATGGTAATTACATCATGTTTGGATCTGACCAGGTAGGGATTGACTACTGTTGTTGAGCAATGGTCCCATATGTAAGTAATCAACACAAGTCAAGGTTGTTGCATTCTGTACTCAAGGTCAGCATGAGCCAGTCCAGAGCATTGGAACTGATGAATTTTAGGAAGCATTGGGCCAGTCTATTGGTGCTTGACTACCTTTCCCAGTTGATGGAGGGGTAGTTGAAGTCTCCTACTATGTCAGTGTTGGGTTGGACCTTGATAGATGCCATGCTGCTGAGGAATATGGATTGACAATCTAGGGACATGGATGTGGACCCATAGCAGGCTATGACCTGGATTGCAGTATTAACCAAAGTCATTATGTTAGGATACTAGTCTGGAGGTGTGCATATCTGTTATTAATATGTAGTCACCCCCATCTGTGGAGCTGTGGTCCATGTTTTGGGGATAACAGCTGGGGAATGCATCATAGCCTGTTAGTGCAGGGCTGCTGTCTGCTGCTGTAAACCAGGTCTCCATTACTGCACCACTGTCAATGTTCTCCATTTTGAGGAGTGCTTTGAGTGACTGCATCTTGAGAGTTAGATGTCTACTGTTGAGCAGCATGACCCTCAGATTGCATTCATGTCTAGCTATTATGGTGGTAATGTGATTTGGAAGACTGCCTAAAAAGTCACTATAGGGGTGGCAAGAGACTTAGCCAGTACCTGGAATCCCAGGGGTGACAGAATCAGGGCATCTCTGGCAAGGCATTGAGGAGTGTCAATCATCTTATCATAAGCAGAGAGAGACTGGATTCCCTGAGAATGACAAACAACATGTAAGCCAATGTTGAAGTAAATCATTTGTTGATAGTACTGCAGCATCATTCTGTGTGATGGCAGTATACTGCTCAGGGCTACTGTCATACCTGCCTGGACCACATAATCCAAGAGCTCAACTATGTTTCTTGTCATGTAGTCCAGGAAGGTGCATCTCAGGTCATTCACACCCACAGAGACGATGACAGAGTGATACTTGTAGTTGTTGTGGAGTGACCTGACTGGGTGTGTCATGTGTTGGATGATGGCATGTGATATACAGCTGACTGTTACCTCCTCCATGTTCAACCTAGGGAGTGGGATATCTGTGTGCCTCAGTATTGAGTCACCCATAATTACTGTATTGGGCAAGGTGGTTAGCCTTATAGGCTAAGGTTGAGGGGCACACTGTGTTGGTGACATATAGCTCCTTTGGCATGTACTGTGTTGTGGTGGCTGAGTGGGTGTCTGTCTTGCTGGTCTGTGCTGTTTGGCTAAATGTGTCCATCGAATGTCTCTGTGAAGGTGGGTGTGTGGTTTGTGAGTCTATGTCAGGCCAGTGATAGTAGGTGTTGTGGTGAGCTATGTGTTCCACATGGTGCAGTACAGGTGTTACCTCATCCTCTTGACCAGCTAGTCCAGTCTTTGCTGGAGAGTGCATATTTCCAAATTTGGTGATATAGGGGTAACTCTCACAAGTCTGAGTGTTTGGAGTTTAAAGGAAAGGGTTACCTGTGTACTTGAGGCAGTTGCAACAGTGCCTCAGAATGGCCAAGTGCACCAGGTTAATGGGAAAAAGCACAGAAAACTGCACTTCAATCATGACAGGGGGAGGCCATAACTACTAAGTACTGTGGCTAATTCTGTGAGGAATGACTACTGCTGATGGTTTTCAGGTGTACTACACCTCTTGATACAATAACCTGTTGAAGTGCAAAGCTATTATGCTATTTGAAGTGCAAGAGAGAAAGAACTAGCAAGATCCAAGGAAAAAACTGAAGGCAGACTTA
Source organism: Protopterus annectens (assembly GCF_019279795.1). Taxonomy (NCBI): domain Eukaryota; kingdom Metazoa; phylum Chordata; order Ceratodontiformes; family Protopteridae; genus Protopterus; species Protopterus annectens. The sequence continues at coordinate 588,213,104 of NC_056739.1, forward strand.
GTGCCACCTGTAATACATTACCTCAGCTGTGCAGTTATCAGCACCTTTGGCCAGTTGTTAGTCTAGTAAGCTCCATAGTGTGTGCAGTAACTGCATAACACTGTAGTACAAATAACTAGATAGGCAGGAGTTCTAATTTCAATACTGGCAAGTAAGTGTGTGTGTGTGTGTGTGTGTGTGTGTGTGTGTGTGTGTGTGTGTGTGTGTGTGTGTGTGTGTGTGTGTGTGTGTGTATGTGTGAGAGAGATAATCATATACTGTGGTTTATACCATTTTGAGTTATGTACCACCCTCTACACTTCCCCTCACCCTAATTTACTAGTCCTGTTGATGTAATGAACTTTAGAAGTACCTTTGGACTGGTGAGATTGTATAAACTCCATGGCGTATCTTATAACTGTGTAACACTAGAGTAGAAATAACTAGATAGGCAGGAGTTCTAAGCTCAATACTGGAAACTGTTTGTGTGTGTTTGTGTGGGAATCATATACTGTGCGGTTTATAACATTTTGAGTTGTATACCACCCTGTACACTTCCCTTCACCCTAATTTACTAGTCCTGTTGATGTCATTCACCTTAGAAGTACCTTTTTACTATGTGAAATTGTATAAGCTCTGTGGTGCATCAGATAACTGTGTAACACTATAATAGAAATAACTAGATAGGTAGGAGTTCTAATCTCAATAAGGGATTGTGTTTGTGTGAGAATCATATACTGTGTGGCTTATACCATTTTAATGTGTGTACCATATATGGCTGGTTACCACCTCCTGATGGCATTACTTTATATAGTGTGGTAATGGCATCTGTCTCACATGCAGCATGTTAAACCATTGTACAGGCCATACCAGCTCTCTGTACATATACGTCCAGAATATCCAGATGTTTGCAACCTATAAGTGGTCTGTGCCCCTTAACAATGCCCATGTATGTGATATTGTTGCCAAATAGACCACAATGAGTGTACTGATACATATGGCAGCATTAGGTATCATACCTGACTGAAACATTATGCTGATACAATGTCTGCTACCCTAACACTTGCCCAGGCTTGTAGGAGCAAAACATGATTCCAGATGCTTTTTTCTGGTGGGTTAACTCACCATCCATGAGGGCATTCACAACAGTACATGCTGTAACAGGTAGTGGGTAATGTCCCATGTATATCATCTATGTGGGGCATGTCATGTATGTAGTAGTACAATACATCAAAGTGAATATGTACCTTTAATAATCAGTCTATTGCCATCTGTGTTTGTGTTGCTGTATGCATATCCCCTTTGTCAGTCCTGACTGTGTGTATGCAAAAGATATACCATTTTGTTTCCATGTTCCACCCTGTGAACTCAGGAATACATAGCACAAACTTTCCATACACATTTCATGCATACCCTCACCAACTGCATCAGGGTTGAGTGTATGGGAAAGAAATGGCAGGACCAACAGGTGTTGCCAGGTGAATCTGTTGTGGTTAATGTAATGGCTATGCTTATGAGGGATCTGCTAACAGTACTTTAGTAACCTGGTCTATATGTATGAGCCTGTGGCAGTACACAACACAGAGGTGACATGTATGAAGGTTACCTGTCTGTGACAGGGGTATGTATGGAAGGTCACATTGTCACTCACACACTCTTGCATGTATACACACCTGGTAGTTGTACATATAAAGGTGTACCTTACCTATGACACAGGTGGTGTATTCCCACTCTGCCATACTCCCTCTTGGTCATGTTTGCAGGGCCAGAGTATGTGTCTGGTGTTGCATTCACTATGGGCCTGTGCATCCATTACAGCCCGAAACATGTGTCTGGTGACACCTGCTGTGGCACTTAAGACAGCAGCTTGACAGGCAGCAGTCCTCTTTTGGGCACCCCTGTCCATCTGCCTGTGTAGGACCTCGCCAGCACTCTAGCTATGGGTAGTGGCTGCAGTCACACTTGCCATAGTCACCACGCTAGCCTATTCCATGCCACCACCTGCCAACTGTCCACTATCTGTGGCTATTGGGGATGGGATATGTGTGAGCATTGTGACTGTGTGTGGGGACAATGTCAAGTAATGTTGGATGCCAACCCATGGAACAGATTCAGCCACTGACAAAACCAACTCTGCCTATGACTGTCATCATCGTCAGAGTCTGTAGAGACACAGACATCAGATTCTGAGTGGGAGGGACCATGACCACCATGACCACCTGTGAGGAGAAGACAACATATGTAAATTACTACACACACACACACACACACACACACACACACACACACACACACACACACACACACACACACACACACATGTGAGGTGGCAACCAGGCATTACACAGACCTCACAACAGCCAAATGGTGACATTCACAACACAGTCAGACAACTACATACACCCCCTGGACAGGCCCTTTACATTATGCAGTGCAGCTTTTCCAATTAATATCATTACTTATTTACACCTCTGTGATACATGCGTACTGTTAGTAGGTGAAGGGCCTTCAAGTGGCACACACTGCATCCATGTACACATAATTGCTGTTCACCTGTATAGCACAATGGCAACTCCTACAGAGTATACATCATAACTGTGTATAGTGTTGCTGAATGTGTACATGTGTGGCTCATATTTCTGGTCTGTTCCTCATAAATCCTGTGTTAGTCTGACAGATTATTGGGATGAGCTGAGGACTGGTGTGACTAATGTAATGACATATTTTGGGTTTCACACTAAAACCTGCAGTACATGTATGTTACAACAGACCCTGTTACAATAACATCCTCTCAGGCTTACAGTGTATATCAGAAGTGCAGACATTCCTGTTAATATGCCAAGTTTGTCTGATAAATGACATGAGACCACATAAATCATGTGATAACTATTCTCACCTTTACTGTGACCTATAACTTGTACAATCTAATAGAAGAACAAACATATTTGTTAGGGGTGACATATGGAATTTGAAATACATACAATAGGTTGGTTACATTACTGTGCACACTCATAGTACTACTTTGTTAAAGCACCTTTGAATATCATAACAGCAGTCAGTCTTCTTGGGAAGGTGTGTATCAGCATGGCATATCTCGACTTACCAATATCTGTACACTCTTTCTGCAAAAGTCCTCCAACTCTATCAGATTGCAAGGACATGTCTTCTGCACAGCCCTCTACAGGGCACCCCATGGGTTTTCTATTGGATGTAGGTGTGGACTGTAGCTGGGCCATTCCAAACCATGTATTGTCTTGTGGTGAAGACATCCATGTTTGCATACGGATGTATGGTTTGTGTCATTGTTGTGTGGAAAGGTGCAATTCCTCCCCAGCTACAGCTTCCTAGCAGACACAGAAAAAATTTGGGCCAAAAGGAACTGATATTTGGTCATTTTTGCAATCCCCTCCACCTTGGCTAATGGCACACTTCTAGTTTATGAACAGCAACCCCAAAGCAGGATACTGACATCACCATGCTTCACCATGGGGATGGTGTTCTTTTGGTAATGCACAGTGATGTTAATGTGCCAAACAAACATGTTGGTATTGTGGCTAAAATGTGCAACCTTGGTCTCATTCCACCATAACACATTTCCCCACATGTATTTGGGAGGCATGATGTATTGTTCTTGAGACATTTGGCAGACTTGTGCCTCATTATGGCATTCTTGCATGGGTGTGTGTGCATTTCTGATGGATGTCATCATCCACAGCTCCAGTGCATAGCCAGCATCCCCCACCAGATGGCCATATGGGATGCCCCCCTGGCAAATCCCTGATACAGCTGTGAGAAATGCCAGATGTGGGAGTCATGATAGCTTCCAGGGCTGCCAGCAGACACATTAATGATAATGCCCTATGCATTGCACACAGCTTGGCAGTTGATGGAGAGGAAGCCCTTGTGGTTTATGTAGACCCTACCCTGCTCACCAGGTGGTGCTTTGATGTAGATGTGCATGTAGTCTATGGCACCCAGTACCTCCGGGTATTCAGCTGCATAGTGGAAAAGACGCATATTGCTGGTCATGTCCTCAATGGTGTTGGGGAAGTATATGTGGTCACAGGCATTTGGTAGTATGGCATCCAGGAACTGGTGGAGTACTCTGGATGCAGATGCCTGTGACACCCCCATGATATCCCCAGTAGGTCTTTGGAAAGTACTCGTAGCTAGTATTCTTAAGGCTACACTTACCTTAGTATCCACTGGGATGTGTTCCCCTCTGTTCATTCTGGATGTGATGCGAGGCCAGCACAGCTCCACATTTTGCTGAAGTATGTCCCTATCCACCCTGTAGCACTCTACTATCTACAGGTCATGCAGCACCTGGTAGGCTACCCTGGTTCTGCACATCTTCTCCTCTTCCTCCTGAGTCTGAGGTGGTTGTCTGCATTATCCTCCTCACCACCATCAGCCTCCAGCACATACTGATGTATGAAGCTGGAAATTGAATGTTTAATGATGATTGTTGTTAGTAAATATGCTACACAAGTTGGTTTTGCAATGGATGAGTAAGAGGAATGTGAAGTCCTCCAGTGAGAAGGACTTCATGGAGGTGTGTGAACAACAGCATCATATAGGGTGTTCAGAAATACCTCTTACAACCAGATCTGTGGAGACAAGCCAACAGACTGGGGGAGGATGCTCTAGACATAGGGACAGAATGTAAGAATTGCTGTTATACATTTGGATTAATGCTAGTCTAACAGGGTTTGCATGGACATGGAGTTCTTGGGTGATTTTAATTCTGACATTGTTATGTGTTTGACAAAACTCTCACCTGTAGGGCTATCCGCAGAATGGCCAGGATTTAGATGCATATGTTTGATGTGTTCCTCAGACATTTTTTGTCTTTGGAAAATCAGTAGCATACTCTGGGGTTTGCAGTCAGTAACTGCTAACATCAATTTGTGTTTGTGATCTCATATCCCTCAGAAAAGATATGTTACAACTAACCCCATTACACCAGCAACATTCTCAGTTTATAGCAGCAATATTTCAAATATGCTCCTGTTTTTGGGCTTCTGTCCCACAATTATGTCAAGCTTTGTCCAGATGTCATGCAGTAAAAGGTTGATAGGTATGGTATATGATTATTTAGTGCCTATATTTCTGACATCATCTCAGTGATGTATCAGATTCCCAGACATGTTATTTGGAAGAGGCCTTATATATGAGGGGAAAGCCTAGACATTCTGTATGTGTCTGTACAGTTGAGAGGTCTGTGTATTTCTGGCAATTGTTGACAGACTGTCTGAATTGTGTACCAGTGTGTTGTGTCAATGTTATTTGGCCTGTGTAGGGAGGGCCATGGATGTAGTATGTGTTACAGCTCCTCTTCTATCTGCCTGTGCATGCTGCTCCTGTTTCTGTTGGTCTATCAGCTGTATATGTATGTAGGAGCAGACTGAGACATGTCCCATACCACAGTCAGGCATCACAGTACACTGTGAATTGGGCCAGTATATGTGGGGGTAGTATGTGAGTGGCAAACATGTTGAGATGTTTTTGTTCACACAGTCCTTATACTGTACCATTCTATTGTCTTGCTGGTATGTCACTGTGACTGTGGTTGAATTGGTTGAGGGCATGCACTTTCACACTGGTGACTGTTTTTCAGTGCTGTGACATTCCTGTAGTGTCTGATATATTTGCTAATACATGTGTAATTCTCCCTAGCAGATTTGGGTTAGTGTTGTGTCAGTCTGACTGTAGTTGGGAAAGTGCTTGGTGAAATGCTTAGCAGCTGAGTGTAGTTTTCGTGATGTCATGTTATGTCCAGATATTTGTAGGACATAGTGTTGCCTGGCTTCAATAAGTGTTGTGTATTTCTGACATATCAGTGGGCTGATGTGAGGAATTCATTCACTAACTAGTGGGAAGTAATTGAGTGTTGGACTTGTGCTATTTCAGTCAATATATGTTAGGACAGATATGAGGGGCTTATCTACTCCAGTATTTCAGAAATGTCCCTATTTCCATGGCTTTATCCTCACACCTTGTCAGGCCTGGCCCAAGTTCATTGCACTAAGGGGTTCTGAGCCTACCTCAGGACCGTCTGGATTATTGCAGTATGTCCAGGTTTATTGCTCATATTTCTGGTCTGTTCCACAGATGCATGTTTTTAATATCCCTGGTAAATCACTGTGAGGAACTGAGGATTTCTGACAGCAAATGATGACATACATTTCAGTTTCAGAACTCACATCCTTCAGAACATGTATGCTGAAACAAACCCTGTTACTCTGGCATCATTCTACATTTATAAGAGTGATATTTGACTTATGTCCCTAGTTTGATCTGGGCAGCCTTGGGCCAGATTTCTTGCAGTAAGGGGTTGGTAAGTATGGTTCTGAGTTATGACTCCACTGCATGTTATGAGTATATATATATATATATATATATATATATATATATATATATATATATATATATATATATATATGCACATATTTATCCATATATATATATATATATGTATATATATATATATATATATATATATATATATATATATATATATATATATATATGTGTGTGTGTGTGTGTGTGTGTGTGTGTGTATATATATATATATATATATATATATATATTGTATATGTTTATCACTATTTATATTATGTATATATTTGCCCATATATATATGCATCTCCTTACATATATACATGTGTATATGTATAAATACAAAACCTGACTGATTCTATGGAATCTTTTCCCTACTGTTGAATGAGCATATGTTTGTAAAAGCATCAGAGATCCCTACATCTCAAATGGTGTTGTGGTATATTGCTTAAACTATGGTTTACAGGGCCCTGGGTTCACGATCTGGCTGGGGTGGTGATTTTGTTGCCTTTACTCCCGCTTACACCCGCACTGATTCTTTAAAAGAAAATAGAAAAGGGTGATAGGAAAGTGGTGGGAAAGGGGCACGCAGAGGGAGGAACAATATGACAGATAGCTACGGATGAGCAGGATGGGTGTACAGAAGGTCCATATCTGTTCATTTCTTATGCAGCAACAGCTGTGCATTTGTACAGAATTTGGAGGTGAATTTGAACACTCAAACCCCAGAGGGAAAGGTGAGGACAACAGAAATGTGTTGTTAAAACTGCTGAGCATTGCTAACCATAACTCACAATTCATTCTCATAATATACCACACTAATAACTTAATTTAGTAAGTGTATATGATTTCCATTACATGACATGGCTGTATGTGCTTTCCTTACAGTAGCAAGGGGTGTAACTATACTGTATGGGACGTGTGTATGCATTGGTGTTTTCACATGTTATATGGACTCACACATCCATGTTACACCAGCTACACTACCCTAGGTGACAAAAAATAACTTACCACATATTTTAATATGAACATAGCACTTTTAACACTGCTTTCCCATGTAAATTAGAGATTGCCTATTGTATTACTCGAACCGTGTATGCCTGCATGCAAAGCTGGGACTCTGACCACTATACTATCTTGGCTTGTAGATTTCAGCTGTATATTTTTATTTCTCGCCTATTGTATATTAATATTATATTACTATATTAAAGGGAGAGTACTGAAGTTTTTGGACATGTCATTGAGGACTGCTTTCATGACATGATGGCATACATTTCAGTTTCAGACTTGTGTCCTTGTGAACATTAATGCTAATGTATAACCTGTTTTCTATCAACATTCTGACTGTCCTCTGTACAGATGGGTTGACACCAGTTCTCAGGCTGTGGTTGACTACACTGCAGAATGGGTCTGAGAGCCCATGCCTGTATTCATTTTGGATGCAGCCAGGAATGGTATCAGGCCTATGGAGACCATTGAGAAGGCATTACAGACCCGCTTCCTGATCATGAGGAGAGGGGGGCAGGTGCTGTACATGCACATGTGTACCTATCGGGGGACACGGGGGTGAAGTTTACACTTCACCTGTCTGCAGCCGGTTGCCTATATCCATATGGCATATGTGTGTGTGTGGTGTTATTGACCACCACTACAGAGCAGATATGTGTGTTGCCTCTGGAATTGTAGACACACGTCTGAAAGGCCTATTGATTGGCCTTGATGGATGCCTCCATATTTCACTCATAGACAGCCTTAGGGTACATCACCTGTGACCTTATTTGCTTGTGCAGAACAAGGTGACATGGCTTCCATTGAGGCACTTGTTCCTTCTTGGCCCATCATGCAATTATTTCCACTTATGATGGTAGTTGTGTATTGCTGCTGTCCAGCACAGATGTTCAGCCTAGCTTGAGGGGGTTGATGTTGATGTTGTCCTGTCAGGTATTGCTAAGGCCATAAAGTTATGTAGGTGCCCACATAGTATTGTGGTGTGGGCCTGGACACTGCTGCTAGTTCCAACATATGGGACACCCTTCATGTGGGCCTTGCCCATTTCCTTGCCTGTGCGGGGGGCATTACGGAGTTGTGGAGGCTACAGCTTTACAGACAGTAGGTGGAAATACCTCAAAGGACAGGACATGTGGAGACAGCCCAACAACATGGGGGACAAAGCTCAAGAACTGGGTGCAGATTGTATGTCATTAGTGCTGATATAGACATGAAGAGTTGCTAGATTGACAGGGTTCATCTGGACATGCAATTACTGGGTGACCTGACATCTGACAGTGATCTGACAGTGATATGTCTCTGACATACCTCTCCACTGGCATGTTGTCCACAGACTGGCCAGATGTTTGCCTGATATGCTTCGTCTGTTCCTGAAACAACATCTGTTTTTGTGGGGTTGGTAGGATAACATGAGGACTGTAGTCAGTAACTGTTGACATCCATTGGTGCTCCAGACATCATATCCTTCAGTGATGTTATGTTACAACAACATGTGTAACACCAGCTGCTGTTTCAGTTTGTAACACCATTATGTGTGATATGTCCCTCTTTCCAGCCCCCTGCCCCACAAGTACATCATGCATTGTCCAGATGTCCTGGAGTATGAGGTGCAGAGGTATGGTGTATCATTAATTAGAAACTGCACTCCAGTTATCATGCCAATGACCTGGCAGACTCCTGGCCATGGTATGCAGTGGTGGCCAGGATTAGGGTTCCACACCCTGGTAATTCTGTGCCAATCTGTACATATGACAGTTATGTATGTCTGGCCATTGTGAATAGACTGGCAAGATTGTGTAGTGATGTTGTGTGTAAATGTTTGCTCAGCTGGGTAGGGAGAGTAGCAGATGTGAGTGTCATACATCCTTTACCTATCTGACTCTGTATGCTGATATAGCAGCTGGTGGTCTATCAGGTCTGTATGCTTGTGGGGGCTGACTGTGCAATGCCCTGTAATACCTCAGGATTCCAAGTGCACTGTGAATTGGACCAGTATATGTCGGTGTTGTGTGTGACTGGCAGTCACGATATGTTTGCTCAGACAGTCGTTCTACTCTAGAGTTCATTTTGGGTACTGGTATGTTGCTGTGACTGTGATGCACATGTTTTGGGGTGGATATTTTTGCACCAGTCTCTGGTTTTCACTACAGTTCCATCCCTGTAGTGCATGCTATATTTGAATATATATGAGTAATTGCCCAGAGGTGATATGGGGGGGTGTCATGTTGGTCTTACTGCATTTCATAGGGTGCTGGGTGACATGTTTGGCAGCTGACAGGTGATTTTCATTCTGTTACATCACTGTGGTCATACCTCTACACTGTTCAGAGGCCTACACACTGTTCAGATGTGTGGCTCATGTTTGGTCTGTTCCCCAGACAGTTGTTGTTCTTGGCTAATCAGTAGGATGCTCTGGGGAATGAAGTCAGTAAATGCTAACATCCATTGGTGTTACTGACTTTATATCCCTCAGAAAAGATATGTTACAACAAAGCCGGTAACACCAACAACTGTCTACATTTATGACAGCAATATGTCCAATGTATCCCTGTGTTTGGGCCTCTGTCCCCCAATTATGTCAGGCTTTATTCAGATGTCATGCACTAAGAGGCTCAGAGGTATGTAGTAACATTATTTATTGCATTCATTCCTGCTACCATCCCAGTGACGTCATAGACCCCACCAATATGTAACAAGGAAGTGGCCATAGATATGAGTCCTGTGCCTGTACATTCTGTGGGAAACTGTACATTTGAGAGGTCTGTGTATGTCTGCCCATTGTTAAAAGACTGTCAGGATTGTGTAGCAGTGTAGTTTGTACATGTTATTTGGGCTGTGTAGGGAGGTGGTACATGGGAGTGTCATGGGCCTTTTCTATCTGACTGTGCATGCTGCTCCAGTTTCTGGTTCCCTATCGCCTGTATATGTTTGTACATGCAGACCATGACATGTCATGTAACACCTCAGAATTCCCACTTCACTGTGACTTGGGACGGTATATGTAGGGGTAATGTGTGAGTGGCAAATGGGATTTTGTTGCTCACACAGTCATTATACTGTAGTTTTCAGTTTGCTTACTGGTATGTCGCTGTGACTGTGGTGCACTTGTTTGGGGGTATGAACTTTCACACCAGTGTCTGTTTTCCATTAGTGTTACATTCCTGTAGTGTCTGTTATATTTGCTAATGCATGTGTACAACACCAGAGCTGGACTTGGGTAGTGTTATGCCAGTCTGATTGTAGGTCAGACATTGCTCAGTAGTTTCCCTGATGTTGTGTTATGTCCACATATTCATAGGATGTCCAGTTGTCTGGCCAATATCTTTGGTCTGGTCCCCATGACTGTTATGTATGCATGACACATCAATGGGATGATGTTGGGATTGAGGTCAGTAACTAATGAGAAGCAATTGAGTCCTGGAATTGTGATATTTCAGTCTATATATGTTAGGACATACACTGTTACTACATGAATTTTCTCAGCTTATATATTAACACATTTTGGACATATCCCTATTTTCAGGCCTTTGTCCCCACACATTATCAGTCTTGGTCCAGATTCATTGAACTAAGGGGTTATGAGCATACCTCTCCACTGCCAGATATTCACAGAATGTTCAGATGTTTGGACCATACTTTTGTTCAGTTCCACAATGTATTCCTATTTGCCTGGTAAATCACGGTGATGATCCAATGATTTATGTCAGTAAATAAATGACATGACATTTCAGTTTCCATCCTCATATCCTTCAGTAATTGTCTGCTGAAACACACACTATTGCTGTAACATGTCTTAATTTGTAACAGTGATTTTTGAGATATGTCCATATATGTGGTCCACCCCACACCCTTTTTACAGCCTTTGTACAGGTTCCTTGCACTAACAAGTTGAGAGGGATGGTTCTGAGGTATAACTGCATTGCAGGTTATATACATACATATGTGTGTATATATATATATATATATATATATATATATATATATATATATATATATATATATATATATATATATATATATATATATATATATGTTTAGATGTATACATATATATATATATATATATATATATATATATATATATATGGGTCCCCTTGAGTTGATCGACATGCCGAAACACCGACGCTAAGAAGACCGACTCGAGACCAACGAGACAGATGATCGACAAGGTGAAATCCCGACAGCTGAAACACCAACATGGGCAACGTGTGAGCGCGAGTCGGTAAGTGTGCGATAGTGAGGGATTTAGCGTTAGGGAGTGGACAGGTAAGTGTGCGATAGTGAGGGTCCCCTGTCTAGCAGGGTGACTGATGTGATCCCCAAGGTGAATTTCCTTTCTCCCATCCAATCGTCAAGGTTCCTTTTGAAGAGGGCCAAAGAGGCACTCTGCTTGACATGTATGGGCAATCAATTCCAGAGTATGGCGAGTCTCTGGGTCAGGAACCTATCCCTCGAGCATGTTTTGTTTATTGTGATGACAAGGTTTAGATCCCTGGAGCATGTGGCTCTGAGGGATTGGGATTTCTTTGAGGGATTGGGATTTCTTTAAGTGTAGCATGTCCAACAGCTCTGGGTTTGACATGGCCTTGTATGTTAAGCAGAGATCGCCTCTGAGTAGACAATATGTGACAGAGTATAGCTGGAGTTTTTAAGGCAGTCAGCGTAGGGCATCTGCTTTAGGCCTGTGATTCTTTTGGTGAGGTATTTCTGCAGCCTTTCCAGTTGTTGCAGATGTCTTGAGAGGTACATACCAAATGGAGTGTTGTATTCAATAATGGGTCTAATGAGGGATGAGTACAGTGGGACAATGACCTACTTTTTTCTGGATGAAAAGCCCTTAGTGATGAGGTGTGCCACATGGAAGGATTTCCTGACTGTTGTGGCGATGTGGTTATCGAAGGTGAGATCACTGTCCACCTGTGTCCCTAAGTCTCTTATCACACTTTCGGTGTTTAGTGTACTGCCACCTATATGGTAATTCACAGATACATGTTTTTTCCCAAAGAGGATAACTATACATTTCTTGGCATTGTGCTTGAGCCCATGGCTCTGGCACCAAGCATCTGTTTCTGTAAGGCCCTTTTGTAGAGTATCCACATAATTTGGGGATTCAATAATGACTCCCAGTTTGCAGTCATCTGAGAACTTTGTTAGCCAGAGACCCTTAGTGTTGGCCTGTACTTTAGAGAAGTAGATGCCAAACAAGAGCGGTCCCAGGACTGAACCCTGAGGTACCCCAACTGTCACTTTTCTGGTGCTGGATTTGGAGTCAGCTACTTTTACAGTGTGGGTTCTATCAGTAAGCCAGTTAGCAACCCATTGGGTGAAGTAGGGATTAATGCCCAGCTTAGTAAGTTTATCTATGATTCCAGAGTAGGGGATGGTGTCAAAGGCCTTGGCAAGGTCTAGATAGGCTGTGTGGACCACCTTACCCTTGTCTATGGCTCTGGAGACTGAATCAAAGAAGTCAATCAGGTTCAGGAGACAAGATTGGCCCTTCACGACCCAAACTGCATGGAGTCCAGTGTTTGAAGGTTGCCTATGTCTTTGTTTATAAGTTCCATGATAATACGCTCCATGGCCTTGCAGATAAGGCTTGTCAGACTGATGGGACGGTAGTTTCTGGGATCCAAGGTGGATCCCCCCTTGTGGAATGGGATAACTGTAGCTCTGCACCACTCAGTGTGCATGAAACCTGTGGTGAGGCTATGATTAAACATGACACTTAGGTGAGGTGCCAGTTCATATTGTAGTTCATGTAGTACACAGCCTGGGATGTCATCTGGTCCCATGGATGCTGTATTCTTAGCTTTGGAGAGTGCGTGTTTTACCTGTGTGGTCGTTATTACCAGAATTTGGCAATCTTCCGGTATTGAGATCGACCATTTAGGGGGTGAGAGGGAGGTGAAGTTGGCACTGAATCGATCTGCCAGGATATTTTCAATATCCTTTTGATCAGTATATTTAATGCCATTCTGTTTTAGCTCAGAGCAGATCTGAGCATTGCCATTTAGATTCTTGACATAGTTATAGAATGCCTTGTGGTTGTCTTTGGAATCTTAGGCAATTTTATTTTTGTAACTAGCTTTGGAGGATTTTATGAGGGATCTCAGTTTCTTACTGAGGCTGGTAAGGGAGATTTTTGCATCCTGGGATTTTCCTCTTTTCTGCAACAGTTTCTTCCTTTTGTTGTAAAGTTTGTTTATGGTAGTGGAGCACCAGATTGGCTTCCTTTTTTGGATGAGAGCATCTTGGTTCTATTTGGGATGGCATGATTCATGCAAGAGTGGATATGCTCATACAGTGCCTTAGTGTAGGATTCAGCAGTTGAATTTACAGTTCCCGTCTGCATGGGTGTCATGAAGTTTGTCACTTCTGACTTGAGTAGCATGAAGTTGGCTTTGGAGAAGTTTTTTATGGAGGTTTCCTTACTGGGGGTGGGGGTGGGATGTGGATGTTAAGGATGATTAGCTTATGGTCAGACCTGACTAATGAGGGTGTGACCATAGGTGTGGAGCATTGATTTCCCATGTTGGTAATGACCACATCTAGGATAATGGAGCCCATGCTGGGACTATGGATTAGTTGATGCATGGTGTTGGAATTTATGAATTCCAAGAACCGTTGGGCAAAGGTGTTGGTACATGAGTAGTTTTCCCAGTTAATGGCAGGGTAGTTAAAATCACCCAGTATTATGGTGTTTGGTTCTATCTTAATATTTTCCAGTATGTTTAGAAAGGTGTACTGAGAATCTTGGGGTATGGTGGGGGATCTGTAGCAAGCTACAATTTAACAAAAATAGTTGCTACATAATTTAAGTTTACTAAAATAATTTTAACTCTACTTTCACATGGGAGAATAAGCTGCCTGTCTTGGGACTCAAGCCATGAATACCTGCATGTACAGCTGCACTTCTAACCACTACACTATGTTGGCTTGTTAATTTTACCTGTCTATTTTCATTTAGCTCCTATGGGATGTTTAAGCTATGCTAAGGGATATTCCTTAGGGTCTTATAAATAAGTATATATTTATTATTAAATTTTTAGGCTATATGGGTGTGTAGTGTGGTGTTCTGACAACTATTTGAGGCTGTATTTGTGAAATACTAACATTGGGCTTTCCAGCTTCTATGTGTGTTTCATGCTGATGCATAACATGTTCTCTATCGACTTTATGTGTTCACAGGGCTGTGCTTGTGCTTTTTAACTGATGGGGGATTTATCCCCTGTTAAGTGTGCATTTGCACACATTTCCTGCTTTTGCAGGATGCAGAAGTGGTGTGTCACAGAATCTGTGTTTAATTTTACATTTCATTGTCCGTGAACACTGAAATACTGGCATAATATTAGAGCAAAGCTTTAATATGTGCTGTACAGCACTTTCTGAGTGCAGGGGGTATGTTTAGTGTCCGTGCACTGCTCGGACATGCCCCCTGCGCTCGAACATGGATTGTGTCCATGTAGAGAATACAGCAGTGGGCCTTCATGAATATGCAAGGCATGCTGCTGTTCTCAGGAATAGCACTATTCCTGCATGGAGTTTAATGATTCCAGGGACTACTTTATTCTTTGTTTTTCACTCTTTCATTGCCTGCTAATTATTAGCTGGGACATAGTCTTGCCAGCCCATTTGTTCGTCATGGTCATGATGCGGCTGTCATACAGGTAGCTATCAGGGGGTTCATTAGCTTGGCTATAACTCAACACCTTGCAGGGGGTCACTATGCTTTTCCCATGAAAGTACATGCTCCAGTGCAGTCATGATGAAAACTATTGGAGTGTAGCTTTTTGACTTGTCTGTGTCCCCCTGGGTCACATTTGTAGTTACTGCCACTCCTCCAGAAACTGTGGCATCTCAGAACTCAGACACCCCCCCCCCCCCGATAGGCATGCATATCATTTAGGCACAAACAATTCAACAAATGCACAAGCTGCTAATAAAACCAGGGTGTTCTGGGTCATAATTAGGACTTTGTAACTTATGTCAATGGAGCTAGCATAATCTATCTGAAAATAAAACAGCGTTTACATAAATACTAACTTGGCATCAACCTTTGTTTTATAGACATTTGTAACAATTGTTTTTTAAATATAAGAAAATATATTTTTCAGATTTCTTGCTAAAAAGAAAGAAAAGGTACAGGTCATATGTATAAAAATACTTCTTTTTTTATGCACAATTGAATGCTGAACTTCTATACTATGCTGTAACGCTTTGTTAAAATTAATTATATTAATTTAATAAACATGAATAGATTACTTTCTATGTCTCTTTATGTCCATTACACAAAAGTAGAATATTTATATGCAATCTGAAATATTTATTTTATAGAAATATGCATGCTGACCAACTGCTACGTTCACTGTGCCTTGGTGTCATTGTTCATTTTTACGTTATCCATATTTGTTTATTAAAAATGAAAAAAAAAAGTTTTGAATTTCCTTTAAGTTACCTACACATAAAACATCTATAGCATACAAAATGTGTTGTAGAGGTTTTCATGCTGAATGGCATGCTGTTTACAGTACAAATCTATCTATCCATCCATCCATTTTGAAAGCCTGTTCTATCCAGTTCATGTTTACAGACTCTTGGAGAAATGAAACCTGTGATGGCAGGAAGCAGTCCGGGATAGCATAACTTACACACACACACACACACACACACACACACACACACACACACCAGAGGGTAAATGGCTTTCAGATGTGCTACCACCTCAGACACTCATGCTACCACAAGTCAATGCAAATATTGCACAGAACACTCCTCAAATGGAAAGTGAGTGGGAGTCAAAAGCTGGATTGAAAACTTTAAAGTATGGATTCTGAAAGTGGATAAAGGTTATCTGAGCTATAGTTTCTGGCACATTTCCCCTATCAAACTGACAAGGAACAGATCAATGACTCCAGATAAAATGGGTAAGTGTAGTCATATCATATGACCCTAGCTGACTTGTGAGACTAAAGACAGTACCTCCTTTAGCTGACCGGATTTGTAATCGTATTTACAGGTAAACAATATAATTTGTTCTGTTATTTTGAACAAAGTTTTTGGATATATTACACTTGGCACACTAAACACAGAAGATATTTGCATTTTGCAATCTCCAGACATTGACTGAAAATGGTGCCCATTTTAAGTCCAGTTAACTGATCATCAAATAAATAAATTACTAATACAATATTAACTACGGCCTTCCATCATGCACTGCTCACTAGAACATACTGTTCTCTGCATACCTGTATCCGTCACAGTACTGTAGGAACAGAAGTATATAATTCAGGATTGGCATTGACAATGTGCATTTTAATGTGATAGATATTTTTGAATACCATACAGTGACTCAAAAGAAAGGCTGATACTGATTATAAGAATGACAACAACAGGCAGACAGGCATGCATTTAATATATCAACATGAGGTAAAAAAGCAGAGTGAGGTGTTTTCTGTAAATGACAAAATTCTTTTGTGATGACTTTGTACACATTAGTCTGCCTTAAGAATGTATTTGTTCATGAAAAAATGAATAGATCTAACACTAAGTTAAACTCTGTTCTCAAGATAAACCTCACTAAACAAGTTTTGGGATTGTCCTTTTCTGTCAATCTCTGTCTCTCTCTCTCACTCCATTTTGTTGTCTTTGCATCAGTGCTGTTGATCTAGTGAGATAACTTGATTTTCAGTGCAGATAATGTGAATAATTGGCATGTCGTGTGCTGTGAAGGGTGGAGACATGGACAATAACATATTTCACATGATACCTACAGCATTCAGCTATTTACAACCTAGAAAAAACTACGCCTACATACTTTCATTCATGCCATCAGCACAACTGCATGAGCATTGAGGCAAGTACTTTATGTTAAGGCGCATTATTTGGAATGGCTTGGCTGTATGGTTTATGATGACTAGTAAACAGTGTGTAATATATGGAATAAGTAACATGACAGTAAACTTCACATGAGGTTGGACGTTGGCACAATAGCTAAGGTGTTCCCTCACAAACACAAGATACAAAGTTTAATTCTCACCTTTAAAAGAGAAATTTGCTAGGCTTAAAATGGTTCATAAGTGCACCTAGACTAATAGTTACCTATAAACCAATGAATTTTGAACCTGTATATTGTACATAGCTTTCATGAAAAAGAGATATTATAGTTTGTATCAAAGTTACAAACAAAGCAAAACATAATTACTTACTTTCCCACCTCATTGCAGCCAAACTCCATCATAAATTCGCTTCTTACAATCTCTGTAACCTCTCCCAATTAACTCCCTCACTCTGATACTCGAAATTAAACTGCACTGTACTGACCATTCCTTGACTATTCTTGTTCCCATACTTTGGCAATCCCCCCCCTTTAAAAATATCTCCTCTTTTCCACCTTTCAGAGCACAACTATACCTCCATCAAAAATCTGACTGCAGGTGCTTTTCTGCTGGACCCTCCACCTAACTCACTCCTCACCTGCATCACCTGCATCACTTCTACTTCAACTCTCTGTTCAGGGTCCATACCCTCTGCCACTAAGGTTTTCCACTGAAGAGTAAAAAAAAAAAGAAAAAAAGAAAATATATGTTCCTTATACTTGCACACCAACCAGGTGGCCAGATGCATGGCATGCCTCCCACCTCCTGCCCCAGTCATTCACCTGCCCCAATCCTACCTTCCTTACATGGAATTCTATGGAGCTCATATTGCAGTTAAAAAAAAATCTTCTTTTAAGTTACTACAGTTAACACCACACAAAGAGCGTTATACTGCTCAGGTTTGACAGCAAATGCAATACAGGCTTTTAAAAGCCAGCATTATATCAAAAAGAGATCAGGATTGGCTGATGGTGCCTCCTAACACTTTGAGCATGTGGCTGTTGCATCTCTCACCCCACTTTAACTATGGTACTGATCTGGAATATTAATTATTAATTAATAGCTTGTGACAGAGCACTTTCTTTGTCCCTTGATGACCATGTAAGATTTCTCAATGTTCTAAATGAGCTCCTTATTAATAAAAACTCTATTTTGGTGACTTTAATCACCTCTCAAAAAACTGGAACATCTATACTTCCAATATAGAGTATGCCCAAAAATTCCTATATTTTATTAAAAAACTTTCTTGTACATTTAGTAAACACAGCATTCTTTATTTATTTCTTACAAATATAGTGGTCACTTGCACCTCTCCTCTGGTATATTCTTTCCCAGTGAAATCTGAGCACAGATGTGTGACTTTCTTCTCTAAACTGCCAAAATCCCCTTCAACAAACTCTACTGAATTTAAGGCTACATACATGTTAACTTTAACCTACTCACTGATGCTTTAGAGACAATGGCTAACAATACCTACATACAATGATACAGTTATCTGTTTTGTAAACAGATGGCATATTATAATTTTTTATAGTATATATAAAATATGACATAAATGACTTCACAACATGTACCATAACAGGTCAACCAACAATTTAATCTCCACAATATTTCTATGTTGTTTGCAGTGTTATTATAGAAATATTTGATATTGACTTAATTAATTTACACTGGTGTTTGTACTAAACTGTTGTACTACTTTGGATTAACTGTACTGATAACTTTTTCTGCCAAAGTCATGGCTGAAACAGATCAGTAGACCAGTCCACCTACCTGGTTAACATTTAATAAATTAAATAAATAAATAAATAATCAAAATTCACTTATGACTGCATCACCCCCTGACCTTGTTACAGCAGCAAGCTTCATTAAGAAGTTATATATTCATTTAGAAAAACACATAGTGGTAGCACTTCCTACCAGAACAAATTTTAATGGGAAATACAATAATAACCTCCCGGTGATCCAGCTCCTGTATCTACATAAGTCAAATTGTTCCACCAATAATAAAAGCAGTTACCTAAATCTTCACCAACAGATAAATAAAACAAAGTAGATGGACATGTTTATAACTCAGTACCTCCCTAAATTCTGGAATAAGCTTCCTCTGTATATTAAGCCATGTGACTCTTAACTTCCTTTAAATACAACCTAGATGACCAGTGGCCATGATGGTGCAGTAGTTAGTGCTGTTGGCTTAGAACAAGAGGTTCTCTGGTTCAATTCTTGGCTGGGGTGCCGTCTGCATGCCCTCCCTGTGGTCAAGTGGGTTTCCTCTGGGTGCTCCAGTTTCCTCCCACATTCCAAAGACATGCAGTAGGTAGATCAGACACTCTAAATTAGCCATAGGTGAGAGTGTGTGAGTGAGTGATACAAATAAACTACCATAGGTTCATAGGATGATACTAGGCTATTGGCCCAGAGGCCATTATAAGCCTAGCCAAGAATTTCACCTATGTTCCCACAAAGTCAACACCTGTTTTCCCTATCCAGGAGGGATCCCAGGGATGTATTTTCTGTTTCCCATCCAGTCATCCCGGTTTCTCTTAAAGAGGGCTAGTGAGGTACTCTGCTTGACATGGAGAAGGAGTCTATTCCACAGATGAGGAAGTCATTGGGACACAAATCTATCCCGCCAACAAGTTCTATTAATGTCACAGACCAGGTCGAGGCCTTGTGTGTGGGTTGCATGAGTGGAGTTTGACTTATGGATATGCAGCAACTCTATTAAGGCTGAGTTTGAGATGGTCTTGTATGTCAGACATGGGTCACCTCTGAGCAGTCTGCATGGGACTGAGTAGAGGGACAGGGCTTTTAGCCTTTCTGTATAGGATAGGTGTTTGAGACCCTGGATTTTCTTGGTCAGGAACCTTTGTGGTTTCTCCAATTGCTGCATGTGCTTGGCAAGGTACATGCCAAAGGGGGCATTGTACTCAGTAATGTGTCTGATAAGGGAGGAGTACAGGGATGTTATGACCTTCTTATTCCTGGATGAAATATCCTTACTTATGAGGTGGGCCATGTAGAAAACCTTCCATACAATGGAGGCAACGTGGTGGTCAAAAGTCAGGTTACTATAAACCTGGGTGCCCAAGTCCCTCACAATTGATTGCATGCTTAGTACATTGTTATTAATGTGATAATTAGTGGGGATGCCATTTTCCCCAAAGGGGATAATGATCCATTTCTTGGAATGCAGTTTGAAGCCATGCTTCTGGCACCTGTTATTAGTTTGGGTAAGGCCCTCTTGGGGGATGTTCACATCACTAGGAGAATTTATGACAGTTCACAGCTTGCAGTCATCTGCACACTTGGTCAGCCATAGACCACTGGTTTTGGCTTGCACCTCAGGAAAGTATATTGCAAATAGCAGAGGCCCCAAGACCAATCCTTGGGGTACGCCATTTGTTACGGGTCTACTACTAGAGGTGGCTTCCCCTATTTTGACTGAGTGGGTTCAATCAGTGAGCCAGTTAGCTACCCATCTGGTAACATATGGGCTGATGCCTAGCTGTGAGAGTTTATCTATTATGCCCAAGTGGGGAATAGTGTTGAAGGCTTTGGCTATGTTGAGGATGGATGGTGTGCACTGTCTTCCCCTCATCCATGGCTTTGGTGACTATTTCGAAGAAGGCAACCAAGTTTAACAGGCATGATCTCCCTTTGATGAAATCAAACTGTGTGGGATCAAGTGTTTGGAGGATGCCAATGTCCTTGTTTAAAAGGTCTATGATAATGCATTCCATAGCCTTTTAGATCAGGCTAGTTAGACTGATGGGCCTATAATTGCCTGTGTCGATGGATGCTCCACCTTTGTGTAGAGGGATGACATTGGCTGTCCTCTTTTCTGCTGGAACGAAGCTTCTGCACAGGCATTGGTTGAATAGGGTGCCTAGTGGTGCTGAGAGCTCTTGCCAGAGTTCATGTAGGACACAGCCAATGATGCTGTCACGTCCCATGGAGGCTGTATTTTTTGTTTTTGAGAGGGCATTAATGATCTGCTCTCTGGTGATGCGGGGAGGGGGGCAGGTGCTTGGGATGTCCTGGTTTACTGATGGAGGGGATGGGGGGGTGAAGTTTTCAATGAACTTGTCTGCCAGCAGGTTGGCTATATCTATGGCATTTGTGTATGTGGTATTCTTGACCACCAATTCAGAGCAGATTTGGGAGTTACCTTTGAGATTGTGGACATATGCAAAGAAGGCCTTGTGATTGTCCTTAGTGGATGTGACCAATTTGGACTTGAAGTTAGCCTTAGAAGATTTCACTAATTG
The DNA here is from genome assembly GCF_019279795.1 of Protopterus annectens. NCBI lineage: Eukaryota > Metazoa > Chordata > Ceratodontiformes > Protopteridae > Protopterus > Protopterus annectens. The sequence goes on from NC_056739.1 coordinate 588,234,582, forward strand.
ACCTTATTTGCTTGTTCAGGCTAAGAAGAGATTGCTTCCAACTTGACACCTGCTCCTTCTTGGTACTGAACAGCAATTTTTTCCTTTTATTATAGAGTCTGTTTATTGCTGCTGTCCACCAGGCAGGTTTACTCTTCCTTGAGGAAGATGATTTGGTTCTGTCAGGGATTGCTGAGTCTATGCAGCTATATAGGTGCTCATATAGTTTTTTTTGGTGTAGGCTTGGACATTAGTGTTTGTTCCAATTGAAGGATGGTGGCTGTGAAGCTGTTTATACCTGCTCTCAGGAGGTTGTAGTCAGCTCTGGAATTTTTTTTTATTCGACCCTGGCAGGGGGGGGGGGTTCTGGGGAGATGGCAACTTCGAAAGCGATTGCTTTATGGTCAGATCTTACCAAGGAGGATAACACTGTAGAGGTGCTACAATGGCTACTCATGTTGGTTAGTACCAGGTCCAGAATATTTTCACCTCTTGTGGGGATGTCCACCAGCTGATCCAATGCATTGGCATTGGCAAAGTCAAGGAATCTCTGGGCTTTCGTGTTTGAGCTAGAATAGGTCTTTCACTCTATGGTTCGGTAGTTATAGTTGTTAGAGTGTGCTCAACAATATACTAAGGTTGAAAGTAACTTTGCTACAATTATGTAACATAAATAAGGTATAAGATAAAGCTTGCTTAAATGTAGAAATAGAGTTTAGTAATATGTAATCAGCATCCATACTAAATTACCATGGCTTGGAAAAGGAATCTGCTGAATGGCCATTTTTCCCTTACAGACTTAAAAACAGGATGTATGCAAGAGCAAAAATGTAAAATCTGCTTTTAAAGAATGGACAATAACACTGTGACAATGTGTTTCCTCAAAATATGTTTTTCTGCATGGAAAACAGGACATGGCACAAGAACAGATGTTCTTATACAAAGATCCAAATAAAATACAGGATGTTCACACTGTCAGAAAAGCTGATCTCTTACAATGTGTTTCCTCAAAAATATGTTTTTCTGCATGGAAAACAGGACATGCTTATCAGCATTGGCACAAGAACAGATGTTCTTATACAAAGATCCAAATAGAATACAGGACAATGTGTTTCCTCAAAAACATGTTTTTCTGCATGGACAACAGGACACTGTTACAGAACGTTCATACTGTCAGAAAAGATGGTCTCTTACAAGACATTGTTAAACAAGGAAGCTTAGTATTGTTTCTACAGGATAAGCAATTCTCCAAAATAGAATATCAAGAGGAAATGTATATGTTTATGCATGACTAAAACTGTATATAAAGAGCTGTATAAATCCAGTTATGTTAGAGGTATGGTAGGGACACAAGTCCTGAGGTAAATGGTATATCTCTCACATCATCTGTACTATATGAGAAGTAAAGTTGGAACAGTACTTTTAAGCTGCAATGTTTGTCCAGTTTGATTTATTATAAAAGTTATTGGTTACTGCTCTTAAAGACAAGTGCTGCAAAGTATATTCTCTCATCAGTGTATATTCTGCAAGTTTCTGTATGCAACAGACTATGAATGCAAATATAACCAGACTTTGAATTTTAGCAAAATCCAGCCAGCAAGACTGAGTGTCATAAGAACACTTCAAATCCATCACACCAAGCAGTAAGCAGAATCAGTATAATTTTTCAATGCCAAGCTAGCCTGCATTTGAACCTACAATCTGCAATTCAAACACAGGGGGAGTGATGGTAAGCCCTGCAGAGGGTCACTTCAGTCAAATTGCAGTAACTAACATTTGTACGTATGTGTAAATCCTAAACAGAAGTATTCCAGTTTATGCAGCTTGCAGTAGTACAGTTTTTTAGACGTCTACATCCGGAGTGAGACTGAAGTTCCAGTCGCAGTGCCATAACTTCGCTAAGAAAAGGTGGATATCCACTAGCACAGCAGTCCGCTGCCTGTTGTGCTTTCCCAGCTTCTCGAGTGACTTTGAAAAATTTCCAGCCATCTGCAACAACAGCCTGATCACCTGTTTTCTTGCTCACTGGTAAGACTTTTTTCTACGTCACATTTTTTTTAGTATGGATGCTATCAGGCAGAATTCTAGCAAATGTAAGCCAAGTTTTACTCTTAATGTAGCAGAACAACCAGATAAAATATGGAGTAAATTGCAATGTTGGTATACACAACACATTAGTAAGTATAAAACCTTGTTAGGGCAAGTTGACATACCAGCATTATGTAAGTGGATTGTAACATTTGATTGGTATTTGCAACAAAAAATGAAGTATATCATAGTAAATGTTTATTGTGTGATTCAAAGGAAACTGCATTTTGTGTAATATGCCATAAACAAGTATTGCATGATATTGCTAAAAAACTAGACTGTGCAGACAGATCTGTTCATGATCAAGAATTGATTAAGGGTACACAGTTTTCATTATATCCAGATGTAAAGCAGTTATGTCCTGTCAGTACATTAATTTCTGAATTACAACAGCAATCAAATCTGTTATTGACAGAGTCCCCTGTAGATCTTGTAACTCCCTTTAAAAATTATGTACAAGCATGGAATGATGCCACGGCTACACATACAGATGAGGACAGAAACAAAGCTTATGATACATTGACAGAAGACTTTAATAAGTTTTTAAAAGAGAAACAAAATGAGTTTAAAATGTTCAAAACTGACATCCAAGATCTCTGTCAAAAGTGCATAGGAGCTCTGCAGTCAACAGAGGAATCCAATAACAGGTATCATATATCCCTTAAACAGTTACAGGTAGAAATGACAGACCTTAAACAGCATCTGAAGGAAAAGGAAGAAAAATTAGATGAATTAACAGAGACTAACCTCCAAAATACTATTTTGATATCCGAGCTTAAAGAAGAGTTAAAAAACACAAAACCAGTCCAAATTATAGAACAGGGACAGGGAACCACTACAGATTTATATACACAGTCTAGATTATTACAGAGTTTACCACAGTGGAATGATAAAAAAGGCATATTTTATAACATGCTTACATTTGAAGAATGGGTGGCGTATGCAGCAGGATTTGATATATGGACAGATGCATTACTTAGATGTTTCTGGATTTTCATTCCCAAATGTTTTAAAACTTTCATACAATTAAAACAAGATGATTATCAGTTGAACACTAAAGTAGGAAGTATAACAGCCATTTTAATGGCATTTACACAAGGGCAGCCTCTCACAGCCAAATTATTAGATAATTTTAAAATTACTATCACAGATAAATTAATGGAACAAAGTGATCATTTTAGACTTGCATTTCAAATCATATATAAAAAAACAGACAGAGACATGGGAAAAGAGACATACAAAACAGTTAATACATTGCTTCTTAGAACAAGTCAAAGGGGTTCCAGGGGATATTAAATGTATCTACGAAGAAAATTCTGATACCCTCACTGATTTGGTACAAATACTAATGAGGGGACGGACTATGGCCGATGATGGGACTTTATACTCACACCATATCTTTGCATTTGAAGATAATAGTGAGCCATTTGAAGTAATTGGTGAAGTCAAAAACAGGGGAAGGCAAAGATGGTGTGACCAACCACCAGCAGAAAGAGCTGTGTCAACACCACCAGCTCCTGCCTCTATGCTTGTAGTACCAGGATCAAGCATAGGTAATGAGCAAAAGGCACCAACATGCTTCTTTTGTAAAAAAAATAGGACACGTTAATCAAAATTGTGATCATTACAAAGCCTGACACAAAAAGAAGGAAGAACAGGGAGTGTTTCCAAAAAGAGAGCAAACAAATTTACAAGAAAAGTCAGAAAAGCAGGATTATGTACAAAAACCTTACAATATTAGTAAAAACAGTTATAAGAGCCATCAATATACAGGAAATGGGAAAGTATGCCCGGTAGATTTTCAAACAGTTTCACCTGTAAATCCAAAACATTTGATAGAACAGGCAGAAGGAATAGCTAGGCAACAGTTAAAAAAAGAGATTGAAAAACCTAAATATGTAGATCATTCAGACACAGAAGAAGATGACAAACAAAAACATGAGGTGTGTCATATTGCATTTGATAATAAAGGAGAAGATGAGTGGATTTCCTTACAATAGGGATGTGCCCCCCCTACTCTGGTATCTTTCCTGACTACCTTTAAAAAGGGTCGAGATGGACGACCACTGATTGATATTTGGGTAGAGGGGTCACTGTGGAAAAATGTCTTAATAGACACAGGAGCAGCAGTATCTGTCACAAACAGACAGTTACCAGTAAATCCTATAAAAAAGGTTTGCATTTTGGCATTTAATAGCACAGGATGATATGCAGTGAGTAGCCAAAATGTGGACATAAAGTTTAGTCAAGAGGGACAAATATGGAAGGGTGCATTTTTAATGCATCCATCTTGCACAAATACCATTATTGGTATGGACATTCTAGGACCTTTAGGCATAGTAATTGATTTACCTAATGAAATTCTGTGGATGAGAGACAAACAACAAAGAGAGGAAGAGCAAAATACAGGTTGCTATGCAATCTCTCTACCTGACAAACCTGAAAAACCTACAGGCTATATAAATACAGACAGTGAGGATGTATGGAAGCATTTACAACAGCAATTCCCAAATCTACGGTCCAAGGGTCCCAGTGATTGTAGGAAACTAGAAAGCCCAGTAGGAATAGGAAGTGATTAGGACTATATACCATCTTTTCAAAAACAGTATCCTATTCCTAGGGAAGCAGAAGAACATATGGAAAAATGTATTGCAGAATGGGAAAGAGAAGGGATTATACAAAAAGGCAACAGTCCTACAAATTCACCAATCTGGCCAGTTAAGAAAAAAGATGGTAGTTATCGTCTTGTTATTGATTTACAAAAGGTTAATCAATATACCACTCCTAGAGCACACTTGATTCCAGGAGTCCCAGAGTTGGCTGCACATATTAAGCCACAAAGTAAGTGGTTTACAGTAATAGATTTAGCAAATGGCTTTTTTGCAGTGCCACTCAGGAAAAAAGATTGGCCAAGATTTGCCTTTACATTTAAAATCCAGCAATATGTTATGACAAGGTTACCACAAGGGTTTCAAAACAGTCCAGTTATTTTTCATCAGACAGTAGGATCCATTCTACAACATTTGGAAAAGGATGATTCAGTAATACATTACACTGATGATATTTTAATTCAGTCAGAAACAGTAGAGGAGCATGTACGGCTTCTTAAGAGAGTTTTTCATACTCTACAGCAAGCAGGGTTTAAGGTTAAAAGTGAAAAATTCAGTTTATGACACAAAAAGTTAAGTTTCTAGGTACTATTATAAAACCAACAGGAGGATCTCCTTGCCCTGTACGTGTACAAGGCATTTTACAAATGGAAAAGCCACTGACTATAGCAGACTTACATAAATTCATGGGAATCATGAATTACAATAGGGAATTTATAGAGGATTATGCAGCCGTGGCTGCTCCCCTATACAAAATGTTACATGAACAAAAGAACTCCACCTTTTTAGAGTGGGGATCTCATGAAGAGGAGGCATTTTCACAGTAAAAATAAAACTAGCACAAGCTACAGAACTAATAGCGCCCACTCCAAGGTTACCATTTGTGTTACAAGCAGCAGCAGGAAAAAAACATTGTCTGTGGTACTACTACAGGAATGGCCACATGGTAGTGACAACGGAATGGAAAAAACATTATGCCCAGTCACTTTCTTTAGCAGAAAGATGACTCCAGTGGAATTGGGCTACCATCCATGTATACAGCAGTTATTAGTCATTTACTGGGGTATTAAACAAACTGAATATTTGACCGTATTTTCCAGCATTATAGTACAAACACCACATCAAGCTGTAAAAACTTTGATAGACAGTTTTGAAATGAATAAAATTACAGATGGTATTAGTCAGGCAGTCTTTGCAAAATGGATGGCACTTTTTGGAATGAAAACTGTTACTATACAGACAGGGGATAAATACCATTTGTCAAACCATATGGGATATGAAGGAAAACAGCATAACTGTTTAGAAAAGATAATGTCACCTGAGGTGCAATTTTTAGCATCTGATTTTGATCACTTTAAGCCATCCATCTTTGTGGATGGAGCACGATATTGGGACCAAGGCAGATACTGGACAGGATTTGCCATAGTTCCAGAGAATCCACAACTGGGTTCTCCTGAACTAATCAAGTTACCAGGGCATATGTCAGCTCAAAGAGCTGAACTGGAGGCAGTATTGTATGTGCTAAAGTATTACAATCCTATTAACATTTTTTCAGATAGTGCTTATGTAGTAAATTCTTTAAGACTACATATGGAAACCTGGGTAAGACGAGGATTTGTGGATAGTGTAGGTAAACCATTACATGCTGAAGTATTAAAAGACATATATAAAGTTATAACAATGTCAAAACAACAAAGACAGTATAGCATCTTAAAAGTAAAAGCACATCAAAAGCCAACCAGTGAAACTTACAGATTAAATGTGTTAGCTGATACCTTGGCCAAACAAGCAGCACAAAATGGAAAAGAACTTCCAGAATATGAGTATGCCAGTGTAGAAGTTAGTGTCTTAAAAGAGTTAGATAAAGAGTCAATAGAGAAAGACCTTGTAAATATACAAAAACAACAGGGCTTAAAAGAAGAAACCAATCAATGCAGATTGGCAGGTATACCACCAAAGGAGTACTATGCATACACCACCTCCAAAGGGTTACAGTTGCCATATGTACTATTTCAGTTGGCACGCCAGTTGGTCAAGTTAAATCACCAAATACTGGGCCATATAGGAACTGATAAGTTATGGGCAATTGTAAAAGAAAAGTATTGGAACCCAAATTTAAAAAAGGTCTGCAAACTGATTATAGAAGAATGTTTAATCTGCCTGCAGGTAAATGCTAAAAGCAAAAGGCCTCAGTTACATCGAGTACAGCCAGCGGATGGGCCATGGTATGCAGTTCAAATAGATTATGCAGGTCCATTACCATCAACAAAGGGAGGTTACAGATATCTACTAGCAGTGGACGTCTTTTCAAATGGGTAGAAGCAATTCCTACCAAAACCATGACAGCAAAGGCAACAGCAGAAGCCTTATGGAAAAATATTTTCTGTCATTGGGGATGGCCACGGGTCATAGAGTCAGACAATGGCCCACAGTTTGTTAGTGATCTCATTAAACAAATGTGTAATTTGTTAGGCATACAGCAAAGGTTTCATGTACCATACCATCCAGAATCTAATGGCATTGTAGAACGTATGAATCAGACGTTAAAAGAATGTCTAAAAAAGGCATGCTTGGAAAAGGGCAATACATGGGTACATCATCTGCCTGGTATTTTAATGGGTATTCGAGCAACACCAAACAGCAAAACAGGTATTTCCCCATATGAAATAATGACAGGCTGCAAAATGCCCATACAATTACCATTTGATCCAGATTTACCTAATGGTAGGCCCATGCTAGAAATTAGCAAACATCAGGAATGGCTAAAACAACTTACTAGTATATGTGACTATAATGCAAGGGAGCAAGCGTTCCATCTATGGAAAAAGGTGCCAATAATACCAGCTGAAGAAAACCTTCCCTGTGGAACCAAAGTATTGGTAAAAACATTCCAAATGGAAGGACCATGGGCTAGCAATTGGCAAGGCCCTTTTGAAGTAGTGGAACAAATTGGACCATTAGTACAAAATCAAAAGAAAAAAGAAAAACAGAACAATGTTGGTACATAAAGATCAACTAAGAATGATAAAAAATAGTGAACAATGTAAATCTAATTAAATGTATTCGTTTGTAGGTTTCCAACAGAGAAAACCATAATGAAATTGACATGGTTTAAAGTGCATCATGGTTTAAAGTGCATCCTTTTGGAAATCCAGTTTCGGATAACCAAAGGCAAAATGATTCAGCAATGGAATTTCTATTTAAAGGATGTTTTTTTAAATTGATAATAGCTATCATACTAACTATTATTGTATTGCTTAGTATTAAATTATACTTACAACCTGTTAATCAAACTGTAAAGTTACATAAGAGAGAGAGAGTAAAGAAATGTGGAAAAATGAACAAGACTGGTCACCATCTTTTAACACTTTTTTAGCAAGACAATGTTGGTATGCAAAAAGCATGAATGTTTCTAATTGTTGGGTATGTAGTTTAATACCAAAAATAACAGGGGTAATACCTCTAATACCTATTCCACTAAATTCTCTTAGTAGTTGGAGAGTATTAATAAATGAAACAGGAGATCAAGTTATAAATGTACAATTACGTAAAGCAAGAGTACAGTTATCTGCTATAGTGCAGGGGATCACATGTTTTCAACAAAATGGAACTGTTCCAATGGGTAATAGCAATTGTATTCAAACAATTGAAATGATAAATTTTCACAACCACATACCAGTACATGGAGTATTTTCTCATGGTTTTCCTATTTTAATACCAATTAAGGGTCAGTTAATATTAAGTGACACAGCAGTATTTAATTTTTCACAAAATGACAAAAATGACTGTAAAACTAATATTACATGTTGGAGAAGTAAAACAGATAAAAACTTTACAGTTGTACATGATAAAACTCCTACTATGGGGCAAGTAAATGGCAGTCTGGTAAATAGCAGTGTTGCTCTATCAGATTGGTTATATTACATCTGTGGTAAATATGCTTATAAATGGTTACCAAAGGGATGGGATGGCACCTGTTATATAGGATTAGTGGTACCAGCAATGCATCATGTAAAAGAGTTACCAAAAGAAAACATTAGAAATACAAAAAAGAAAAGGGATATATTACCTGTAATTGAAAGTCCAGAAAATCCAGTAGACACCTTAGATACATCACGTATATATCATCAAAATCTTGATTATATTAAATTAAAAGATATGGATTTAGGAGATAATGTAATCTCTGGAGCAGGTATTTTCCCTTGGTACGGGGCTGCAAAAGCCATCTGGGAACTGAGAAAACTATCTAAACTAGTTGAGGTATTGGCAAATGCCACTTTCAATGCAGTCCTTGACATTACTGTTGAAATGACAGCAATACGAACTATGGTTTTGCAAAATCGAATGGCATTAGATTACATATTAGCATCACAAAGGGGTACATGTGCTTTAATAGGAGAACAATGTTGTACATTTATTCCAGACAAAACAGAATCTGTAAAAGCACATTTAGAAGTGATTGCACAAGTGTCTCAACATACTAGAAAAAACTGGAATGATGACTGGAGTGAATGGTTTAGTAATCTATTTACATGATAGACAGGAAAAATCACTGTATTTTTAATTTCTTTTATTGTTATTGTAATGCTTGGTTGCATATTATTTATATGTATTAAAGTCTGCTTAGCAAAAACTAGTCAAGTTACTGTTGTTAATTGTCATAATGAAAAAGTATTACCAAATAATGCTGAATTTATTTCTCCGGTTTAAAATAAAAAAGACGGAATTGTTAGAGTGTGCTCAACAATATACTAAGGTTGAAAGTAACTTTGCTACAATTATGCAACATAAATAAGGTATAAGATAAAGCTTGCTTAAATGTAGAAATAGAGTTTAGTAATATGTAATCAGCATCCATACTAAATTACCATGGCTTGGAAAAGGAATCTGCTGAATGGACATTTTTCCCTTACAGACTTAAAACAGGATGTATGCAAGAGCAAAAATGTAAAATCTGCTTTTAAAGAATGGACAATAACACTGTGACAATGTGTTTCCTCAAAAATATGTTTTTCTGCATGGAAAACAGGACATGGCACAAGAACAGATGTTCTTATACAAAGAACAAAATAAAATACAGGATGTTCACACTGTCAGAAAAGCTGATCTCTTACAATGTGTTTCCTCAAAAATATGTTTTTCTGCATGGAAAACAGGACATGCTTATCAGCATTGGCACAAGAACAGATGTTCTTATACAAAGATCCAAATAGAATACAGGACAATGTGTTTCCTCAAAAACATGTTTTTCTGCATGGACAACAGGACACTGTTACAGGATGTTCACACTGTCAGAAAAGATGGTCTCTTACAAGACATTGTTAAACAAGGAAGCTTAGTATTGTTTCTACAGGATAAGCAATTCTCCAAAATAGAATATCAAGAGGAAATGTATATGTTTATGCATGACTAAAACTGTATATAAAGAGCTGTATAAATCCAGTTATGTTAGAGGTATGGTAGGGACACAAGTCCTGAGGTAAATGGTATATCTCTCACATCATCTGTACTATATGAGAAGTAAAGTTGGAACAGTAATTTTAAGTTGCAACGTTTGTCCAGTTTGATTTATTATAAAAGTTAATGGTTACTGCTCTTAAAGAGAAGTGCTGCAAAGTATATTCTCTCATCAGTGTATATTCTGCAAGTTTCTGTATGCAACAGACTGTGAATGCAAATATAACCAGACTTTGAATTTTAGCAGAATCCAGCCAGCAAGACTGAGTGTCATAAGAACACTTCAAATCCATCACACCAAGCAGTAAGCAGAATCAATATAATTTTTCAATAGTTGCCCAAGATCAGGGTAGAGGGTTGAATCTTGATGGATTCAAGTAAATCCAGATAGGTGGAGTTGGCCTCCTAAGTCAGGGTTGGGGGTCTGTAGCGAGCTATAATATGAACAGGTGCTTTGTCAACAGTTAACTGTACTTGGAGTGTCTCCTCTGCATCATACTGTTTGACCAGCCTGGATGTGTGCATGTCCAGCCAGCCAGTGGTGTAAACCTTGGCTCGAGATGATTGTCACTGCTGAAGTGACACACCCTACCCCATGTGCAAAAATAAGAAAAGGGGTTGAGGATGGATGGATGGATGGATGGATGGATGGATGGATGGAAGGATGGATGGATAACCAGATGGGTTTCACAAGTTTGCTTGAGGACTAACTGGTATGGCCATTCTGAGAAAGAAGTTGTAGCCTGAGGGAGGGTACCAACATGATGTAAACATAGCTCTAAACTTCTTTGCTCAAGAATTCTGGACAAAGCCAGAAAATTGAGGTGCATGGCTTCTCGTTAATGGTGTCTTTAAAGTTCTTTTGCCCTGAATTAATGTGATACATAAAACAGCATGTCCTTCCTATTCTTGCTAAGGTCATTGATTTTAGAATTTTTAATCTTAGTCTCAGATACTTAGTCTCTCTAAAAAGTACTCTCTGTCACTCAGTGAATCTAATTCAACCTGGAAATTTTCTGAACTACTCATTTTACTGTGGAATTGTATCAGGAGTACTTGTTTATTAAACAAAAATAAAAAAATATTTCACGCATCCAGTCAATTTCTATGAAGAGTATTTACAGTAAACAAGTGTCCTACATACTTCACTGCTCAGACTGAATTTCTAATTAATGGGCATTCATGGTCAAGCATTTGTTTATTTACTTTAACCTGTTCATTGTTTTACACTTTCCTTAAATTTCATGGGAAGAAGGAGAAATTTAGATGATGATGGTTTAATAATTGTGCTACTAATGTCTACATATTTCATTTATAGTATTTAGAATGGTCCTGCTCTATCAGGTAATGTATGCTGACTATTGGTCTACATTGCCATTAATGATCTGAACCTATCACAGAGTAGTAGCCATGGTTTTGCAGCAATCTTATGAAAGACAGCAACAGCAACAAAAAGAACATGAAGCAAAAGCAGTTAACAGCTAACACAATATTATAACAGCAAGAAACACAATTATTTTCAGCAAATTACAACACAATTTTATTTTTGTACATTTACAAGGTGCAGCTGCAGTCTTCTAAAACCTATTTTCAGCTGGTGAGCTGTTTTTAAATAATTAATTTTTAATTTCAGCCTCTCAATTAAAATATCTCAGCACAACCTCCACTACTCTCATCACAACAGTGAGAATATAATGTCAAATTCTACAGACAAAGGTTATAACTCCAACTCCATAGGACAGAACAAAAATATTAAAAAACGTTTAGGGAAAATAATTATGGCTCATGTGCATACACTTGCTCTCTTCCCAAGGGGGAGAGGGGGTGTTATAACTTCAGTAAAATATTAAAGGCAGCTAACATGCTCCTTGCTGATTTGGTTTAGTAATCCCTCTTAGCTGTTTTATTAATTTTAATCTTAACCGTAGATCCATGGCACCTGTTACTTGAATACTGTTCACCATTAATCAAACCAAGGTCCTTTTTCAAGTGATTATCTGTCAAAGCCTTAAAGGCAATACATAGCAATATATAACAAGACATGATCTGTGCCTTATTAATCCGTATAATATACTATATCAATTAATTTTTTTAAGTATTTCATCATAGGCCAATTTTTGATGATTATTTTTCTTTTTCTGAGTCTCCTTTACAGAATCTAGCAGGACAAAAACAAAGACTGTATCTATTACTGGACAAACTATTGATTTATATAATGTAAACTTCATTATTTAGTTCATACATCTTAAAAATGAATCCAATTTGCCTTGTTGCTCTGGTTTTCATGTCTTACATATATGTTTTCGAAGTTAAAAAGAAACTTCTTACATTACCTACTCCCTCACCCAAAGTAAAGCCAAAACATCTCTGTTTTAACAAATTCCATTCATGCCTTAAACAACCTATATTAAACTCACTACTATCAGTATATGTACACCCAAACCCTGGACCAGCCATCAACCCCTCTCTCCCTACTCAACTCATAACACCCTCCCCTCCTATCCCCCTTTCACAGACATCCTCCTCCACACATGCCAAAAAAACTAACTTTCCTATCTCTCAGCATTCAAAGTGTTGTTAACAAAGTCACTGAATTACATGCCTGGCTGTCTCATCACTCCCCTGGCATTCTCTCTATATCTGAAACATGACGAAAACCCCACATATTAAACAATGAAATACTACCCCCAGGTTATAACATATTTTGCCAAAATAGGCTTAACAAAAAGGGGGAGGGGTAGCACTAATGTACTCTAACTAACTCACCCTCCATCCTCTATCCTCTGTCTTTTACTCCTACCAGACTTTCACCCAGCAGAAGTCCTCACATTAGACTGCAAACTTAACAATCATAAAAAGATAGCCATTGCTACTGTCTACATAACCCCTGGGAATAACATCTCTACTATTATTTCCTATGAAGCCATCATACTAGGTGATGTAAATGTTGACTGGAATTCTCTCTCCTCTAACTCTCCCAATGCCAGTATCAATCTTTATGGCTTCTCCCAACTTATCACTACCCCCCCACCCACCTGAATACTCATTTTAACACAAGCTCCACAGTCAATTGGATCCACACAACTCACACTCACCAGTACCATAACCCCTCAACATTACCTGATTTCCTAAGTGATCACCTCTCCACCTCTATCCAATGACTCTCCCCCTCCAGGGACCAAAACCCATCACTTCAAACACTGCCCCATACTATCTCGGTTCAACCCTAACATATTTAATCAACTACTCTCCCTATCAACTGGCCCTTCCTCCTTAAACTACCTCTTGATAAAGCCATTCAACAATTCAATACTATATTCCTTAACACCCTAAATTCCCTATTTCCAATCAGAAAGATCCAGATTAAAGATAACTATGCACCGTGGTTAACAAAAGACACTCACTCCCTTATGAAGAGGTGAGATAATGCTTGGAAAAACTATAACAAACACAAATCTCCTTCCAATTTCCAATATTACAGAGAACTATGCAACTTAACAAGAAAACATGTTAACCTAGATAAAAAAAAATGTTTACCTTAACCCATAGCTATGTGCCCACTCTAATCCAAAAAAAATATTCTGGCATGCTGTCAATAAACTCTTACATCCTGGTAACCCCATGCACCTAACCCTTCCCCTAACACCTCCCCCATACAAACAGCTACACTTCTTAATACCTTCTTTATTGACTCCATACAAAAGTTAACTAGAAATGAGTTAATTAGCAACCCCTCTAATTCTATCATCACTTCCACCAGCTCTACCTCCTTAGTGCTCAAATCCATCTCCACCTCCTATATCAGAACACTGCTTAGTAAAATCAAACCATGTTCCCCTTCTGCTAACTTATCCCCCACTACCTTAAACTTGCAGCAAAATTCATTGCCTATCTCATCTCCATACTCATCAACAGATCTAACCAAGAAAACGTCCTTGAAGTCTGGAAGAAATAGTATGTTATTCTCCTGCATAAAGGAGGTAACTCTACTGACCCCTCAAATTTTAGGCCTATTGCTATCTTGCCCTCCTTTCAAAAATTCATGAAAAATGTATTCATAAACAGCTCCTTGCACATCTACTTTAAGAAAACCTCCTTACACCTACACAACATGTTTTTTGTCCCAACCACAGCACTGCCACTGCTCTAATATCCTTTATACATAGTATCTCTACATCTCATGAAAACAACAAACTAGTCTCGTGTCTTTTTCTTGATCTCTGTAATGCCTTTGACACTGTCTCTCATAACTTTCTTCTGACAAACTGTCTAAGCTTAATCTCTCCAACTCTACTCTCTGCTGGTTCTCAAGCTCTCTCTCTCCAGCAGATCTCAGGCTGTGAAATGGATGTCAACATCCTCTCCTTTCCTTCCAGTCTCTACTGGGGTTCCCCAAGGCTCCATCCTTGGTCCACTTCTATTCAACATCTTCACTAATAATCTCCACCAAGCCTGTCCTCAACGCTCTCTAATACAATACATTGACGACTCTGCTATAATTTCTACCTCTGACTCTACCTCACCTTCTCACCCTTACATGAGAATCTTTACACTCAGTTGAAAACTGGCTAAACTGCAACCAACTTCTTCTTAACCCAAACAAAACTAAACTGCTCCTCTTCCTCCCCAAATCCCTCCGACATCTTAAATCCTCCTTCACTGTTAGCTTACTAAACAATGTAACTATCAAGGTTGAACCCCACACCAAGCTCTAAGGGGTCATAATCAATGATCAACTTAAATTTGATCTTCATATACAAAACTTAATAAAAAGGACCCTCCAAAAACTTGGTCTATTCTATAGAAATAAAATGTCCTTACAAATGAAGCCAAACTCTTTCTGGCACAAGCCTACCTTCTACCAACCCTTCTATATGCAGCACCTATCCTCACTAACTTCCAAACAAATCTTTTAGCTAAGCTTGAACTGGCATATAATAAAATTGTTAGATTTGCTGCCAATCAACCTTATCATTCTTACCACTGCTTATCTCTTAAAACCCTTCACTAGCTTGAGTTTCACAACTAACTCCTCTTTCCTCAACTTCACCTCACCCACTCCATTTTCAGCCAACTCAACTCATGTCCTGCTCTCTCCAACCTCATTACACCCAATATTCCTAACCACACACTCCATAGTTCAGACCAACATCTTCTTCAAATCTATAAACCAAACAAAACCATTGGCAAACTTTTCTATAGCCACTCTGTCACCAAAGCCTGGAATAATCTGCCACAACACATAAGATTAATTACTAACACTAACTGCTTCAAAAAAACTCTGAAAGACTATCTATTCAAATATTGGACTTGTTCTTGTGCTGACTTTACTTAACCATCCTCCTCTTCATCTAACATAACCCCAACCACTACTTTTCCTCCCCTCTACTTCTTTTACCTACTGTACCTCCTTTTTCTCATCCCTTTCTGTTTCCATAAAATCAGACATGAAGTTCACAACATTTTTTACAAAATCTCCTATACAATGTACAGTGAGTATACCTTATATCTGTAAATTCAACAGCTGTATGTGTAATGAATACATAGTTAAACCTTTATAGCTTTCTTATGTACATTTTCTTTATCTTGTGTTTATTGTATATGATTACGATGCTACTGTATCTAGATAAATTGTGTAAGAAACAGTATCTTATGTACCTCACCAGAGATTTTCACCTTGGGTCTCTGCTGAAAATGGGCTTTCTGCCCAGCCAGACTAACCTAGTCAGCAAATGTTAAATAAATAAATAAAGCCAATACTAATTATAACACCTACATCCCTTATATAATCCACAATTTCAAGTTCATAGTTCCCAACTTAAGCACTGCATGCTTAGTTTCCTTGCTATTAAATTTTAAACCCTTACTTTCAGACCAGTCCATAATAGACCCTAAGCATTCAGGTCATTAACATCTTTAGATTTATCAGTTACAGACACACTTTTACAATCATCTGTAATATTTTCAAGTGATAAATTAAAAAATTATTTGAAAATGATTGGTCCCAAAATGGAACCATATGAAGGTCCTTTTTTAGTTCCTGTCCAAGATGTTTTAAAACCCCTTATTAGGACAAACTATTCTGTTATTGTTAACCAAATCTTATCCATTTAATGACATATGAATTCATTCCTATGCTACTCAATTTTTTATAATCTGATCATGACAAAGTATCACAAGGTTTTGTTACATTTGTGTTACCACCAAGCAGAAGACTAGCTAAGATGGGGAAAGGGGGTAGCCACCCCTGGTGCACAGTGTTACAGGTACAACTGCAGTACTGGCATTCATTTCTATGCCACCATTTCTGAGTGTTGATATGGAAATCACTTATGACACTGTCTCTGCAGTCAAGACTGAAGTGCTTCATTTAGCTCTTTGTGTGCGCTCTAAGTTGTTGCAAGCTGCTTGTTACAAAAGTAGCAAGTGGAAGTAGTTTGCAACAGTTTTTAAAAGAGCAGGATTGTTTTATTTTTTTGTTTTTTTAGGGGCACAGAGGACCTGGTGCTCATCCTTAGGAACATCAGATTGGAGACACTTTTTTGTTTTCACTCCTCAATTTAGAGTTAAAAGACTTGCATTGAGCTACAGCTTTGCCTACAAGCATTGTTTTCATTCATCTCAGCTCTAATATACCTTCATAAAACTTAGCTGACATGTTAATGTTGAAGTTCTGCGCCATACTTTTTTTTCTGTCATCAAAAGTTGCAATAAACATTATTCAATACCTTCCCGATATTAGATGTCAGACTACTCAATTGATAACAGGTATATCATGCTAATTTCCTCCATCATAAACTGTGATTATCTATGATTTTAATCCCATTAAACATATAAGTCAAGAGGGCTACTGTCTTGAGAAATAATGTTTACCAATTCTCCTGGGATGCTATTTGTTTCGACTAAGGATGCTTTTTTCAAGTCTACCTATTACTTTAACAACATTTTCTATGAAGATAATTGGACACTGTCAATTAAGTTCCTTATACATAACCAATTTGTTAACATCCTTATCCAAACCAAAGAGTAAAAAGGTCGCACAGACAAATCAATTAGTAAAAACTACAAGAAAAACCTAGCCAAGCTAGAGGTTTCCCTGTGTGATACCTTAAACCTCCTGTAATAGAGACCCATGGGATATATGCAAATAATCCTTAAGGTTATCAGGTTTCTGCAGTATAGCATCTGAATGCCCATGACTTTTTCTTTTTTCTTTTTAAGTTTTTTGTGGAAAATTTCAGGTTAATAAAAATAAGCCCCAATGAAGGAGGGGGGTTCAATATTATATTTTTCACTTTAAGCACCAAGCCGTTTGTACCACACCCTAATCTGATGCTCATCTCCAACCTCACTTTCTATTACTCTATTTATTTATCATGTACCCTCTCCAGCACTTTCATGCAGTGTAACCAGGGTTCGATACTTCTGTACTGCCTATAGTTGTGAATATCTCCTTTGATCTCAAGAACACTAGTACTGGACTGCTTATTCTGTCATCTGGGATACATTTTTCTCTCCATATCACAATGAGTACCCTACAGATACATTTCCACTTGAAGACACCTAACAGCTTGATTACGTCTGCCATGACTTCATCTGAGCCGACCACTTTTCCAAACTTCATTTTCCTTAATTCACTTTTTACTTATTTATTGATTTATCTGACTTTGTTTATTGGGAATGTCTGGCTGAGTAAAACTCCTTTTCAGCAGAGGCCCAAGGAGAAAAGCTGACTATTACAGTCATTTGAAAGAAAAAAACAGACGGTAACTACTGTCAGCTAGGTTCAAAGAGGCAGTGATGAGACACCGGCTCGGACTAAATAAAAAGCTTTATTAAAATACTTCCAAAACTGTTACATCCATGTTAAGCGCTTTCATCTGCTAAGCATGCAGACTTCAGAGAAACAAATTGTGAATCATCACGCTAATTTTAAAAACTTTTTTGGTGCCAAATGTGTGTTTCAGTTTAAAGTAAAGTTAATTTATTAAACAAATACATAAACCATAAACCATAAATAAATATAAACACATAAAGCTTAATATATTATTTAATCTTATATATATATATATATATATATATATATATATATATATATATATATATATATATATATATATATATATATATATATATATATATATATATACATATATAAAACTGATAATACAAAATAGACTAATACATTTTTATAATGTTCCTATAATATTCTATGCTATAACAACTTACACTAACACATCTTGTAAACTTTACATATCTTGACTAAACAAACTATAATAAATAAAATATGTCTATTCTAGTGTATAATTTCTAATGGTACTTTTAATCATAAATTAAGATTGTATGCATAAACATGGTTAATATATAAAAATTTACAGAATGGTATAATAATAATAAAAAAAATATAAAAATAAAAAAATAAAAAAAAAAATATAAAAAAAAAAAAAATAAAAAAATAAAAAAAAATAAAACTTCATTAACAAGATTAATACTTATCTTCAAACATAGGAAACATCTATGTTACTTTAATTCCCAAAAAGATTTTATAGATATATATTACCGTTAGATTTTCTTTTCTGACAAGACACTTGCATTATTGTTAGTGTTCCGATGGACAGGTAACTCATTTAATAATGCTGATGCTTCTCCCTGTCCATCGGAACACTAACAATAATGCAAGTGTCTTGTCAGAAAATGAGCTAACGGTTGATTTCTCACTATTTAAAGTGGATGATGAATTTGATAGTATAGGAGCTCGGCCAAAATGTGCACAGCCAGTAAAAACTTATGCAGCAACAACGAAACCAAAATCTGGTTGTGTAAAAGGTACTGTACATAATGCTTCCAGTCCAAGGGACAATGTAGCACATGTTCGTAATATTGACAATGGAGTTAACAAACTGGACAATTTTTTATTAAATGATTATGAATTTACGAACAGTACTGTTCATATTAAAAGTGCTCTGCAGAGTAGAAAAAGTGTGGCTTATGGTACTTTGAAGGATATGATATATTTAAAGAGAAAAAAGTTGTTGAATTTCAAAAGTGTTAAAATTGATAATGCCTATCTTATGAAATGTATTTCCCTGGGAATAGTACCAATGGGGTTAAGGTTTTTTAAGTTACCAATGAGTGTTAACTTAGATAATGATACCAAGGCTGAATTTAACACTTTATTTAATTCTTGTGTTATAAATTATATGAAGTTGTTAATTAAGAAGAATGATGAGAAAATAAGTAGGATGGTTATAGAATTGGAAAAATTGAATAAGGACATAATGAATGATTTACTGTTTCCCAATGGAGTGAATTGTATGATAAACAATTTAAATTAGCTGACATTAAAGCAGGTAAAATATATGAGAGGAAAAATAGAAAGATTGTACGAGACATGGAACAATATAAGGATAATAAAGCATATATTTGGAAGTATACATATAATAATGATGAGAATAACAAGATATGGGATGGTAATGATGAGTTACATGAGGAAAGGGGTGTAAATTTTCAAGGTGGACGTTTTTACACACCACACAAAAAGCAGAACTATCAGCAGAGAAACCGAAGAAATCGATGGTAGAAAATGAGTATTTAAATAAAAATAAAAATATACACGATTGTGATGAATCTTTTATATTAGATACACATAAGGAAGTATATGATAGAAATACAGATGAAGAAGAAAAAATAATTTATGAATACAATGGCTTAAAGATTTATAACTACACTAGTAGTATTATTAGTGAAGAACACGGCTCACTTTTCATGAAAGGAATGAAATTCATACCAACAGTTGGGTTTGATGTAGTTGATACTATAACAGAATTTAAACTATATTGTAGAAGGCTAAATCTAGCCCTATTATTTACTGAAAATAACAAGTCTATGAATATGACTAATATTAATCGAAATGTATGTAGGAAAAAAAGTACATACATTCCCCCTTGCCACAAAAAGGTGTCAAATTTTGAGGAACTGGTTTGTTTAGACATCCAGTTTTTTTAAAAAATTAAGTGACAAACAGTTAATCAATGACAATTTAAGTACTAAGGAGAGACAGTGTCTGGTGGAGTTGACTAGAAATAAGAACATAAGAGTCATGAAACCTGACAAAGGTGGGGGTATAATACTTTACAATTCATTTGATTATATAAATGAAATGCAGAATATATTGATGAATTCGGGTAATTATGAGACTACTTCTTTGAATGAGATCAATATTAGTTATAAGAAGATAGACTTGGCATTAGATGAATACTTAATAGATCAAAGAATAACTGAGGAAATATATAATTTTACGAAGGTTGAATTTCCCATTTTGGCTACTATTGTAGGTATCCGCAAAGTACACAAGAATATAGTAAAACCACCCTTTCGACCCATCATATCTGGTAGCAAATCAAAAACGTTCCAGTTAGAAGTGGTAGTGGATAGATGGGTCAAATTGATATATAACAACATTCCACACTTGGTAAAGGACTCCAGGATGTTTTATTAACATATTACATCTGATATATGGAGAGATAAAGTGACCTATATAACGATTGATGTGGTTGATTTATTTTCAAGTATCCCAAGGGAGGAAGGACTGGAAGATTTTTGTAGTAGTCTTAGGAAACACTCCAACATGACTTGGGATCGTATTAACCTTATTACGGATATGATGGGAATTGTTCTGGATAATAATTTTATATATTTTGAAGGGGAGTACTATAAACAAACAAAAGGAGTGGCAATGGGGGCATCTCGTGCTCCCATATTTGCTAATATGGTTATGTTAGAATGGGAAAACAAATATCTATTTCAGAGTAAGTATTATAAGTTTATATCTTATTATTCTAGATTTCTGGACGATATATTCATATTATGGAATGGACCTGATGAGGTTATCAAAGAGTTCATAGAATATATTAATCAGACTAGTGAATTCTTAAAGTTTACATATAATATTAGTAAAGATGGGATAGCATATTTAGATATATTTATAAGACATACTATGAATGGCTTCCAATCCGAAATATATCGGAAAGAAACATTTCCAAACGGATATCTGGAATATACTAGTGGTCATCCAAAACATATTTTGAAAAACATATTTAAAGGACAATCCATAAGGGTAGCAAGAATGTCCTCTAATATTGAGGTAATGGAGAAGGAGATGGAATTTGTTACCTCTATGTTAACAAATAGGGGTTACCCTAGATGGTTATTAGAAGACATATCTAACTATGTTAGAAATGAGTGGGGCAAAAAATATCCCCCCATTTTAGGTAAGGAGTTTATTAATAAGAATAAGGTTTCAGATTAAATAAATTCCTATAATAGAGTATGTGTTTTGATGTATTCACCATATAGTAATGAAATTAGGAATATTATTATGAAACATTGGAATTCTTTAACAGTGGAAGATGAGGTAAAAAATATAGTAGGCCCAAAACCTAGTTTTGTATATAAGACGGGTATGAGTATAAGAAAATATTTACAACATGGTGCAGGAGATAAAATGAACATTAATAAAAATGGGGCAACCAAGAAATGTGGATCATGTAAACAGTGTTATGTGATCAATGAAGGTGATGGATGTAAACTGGATGATATCAATAAGACATATATTAAGTTTAAAAGGGGAAACTGTAACACTAAAAACATCATATATTTGGCAAAATGTGAATTATGTTCTGCGTTTTATATAGGAAAAACTGAGAGGCAGTTACGTAAGCGGATTTACGAACACCTATATAAAATAAAAACCAAAGATACAAAAAACGCACTTTACAGACATATAAAGAAATATAATGAAGGACACAGTTTTAACTTTGGAATTATAGATCAGGTTTATAATTCCATTAGGGGAGGAAATGCAAAGGCAGTACTAAGTAAAAGGGAGACTGTCTGGCAAATAAGAACAGATGCAACGAGGGAACCTGGGTTAAATGAATATATATCTATAAAACCTCTTCTTGAATTACAGTAAGGGTAGAAGTAACATATGTTTCCTTGTTGCGACATAATATAGTATGAAGTCTTATTTCCAATTTCAATTTTTATTTTATTTTTTTTACATATTTTTTTACATATAATTTTTATATTTTTTTATATCCCTCACTACAATATGGTAATACCTATTCTGTAGTTTTAAGGTATGTTAATAATGTTTATGCATACAATTATAGACAACAAAGTACCATTAGAATAATTATATGAATTACGAAGTATTTTATAAGTCATGACAGGGTAGTTTACTCATGTGAAGTCACGTAAGATGTTATAGCAAGTTTTTATTATAGGAACAATATGAAGTTCATTTTAAATTACAATGCTGCATTAGTTTGTATTAGCATAGGGTGTGTGTATATATATATATATATATATATATATATATATATATATATATATATATATATATATATATATATATATATAATCTATAAATTGAAGATTTAGATTAAATATATTAAGCTTTATGTGTTAATATTTATTTATGGTTTATTCATTTGTTTGTTAAATAATAGCACTTGCACTTTAAACTTGTGAAACACATTTGGCACCAAAAAGTTTTTAAATTAGCGTATTGATACACAATTAATTGTTCTGATGAAGTCTGCATGCTTAGCAGATGAAAGCGCTTAACATGGATGTAACAGTTTTGGAAGTATTTTAATAAAGCTTTTTATTTAGTCCGAGCCGGTGTCTCATTGCTGCCTCTTTGAACCTAGCTGACGGTAGTTACCGTCTGTTTTTTTTCATTTCTGGTGTTGTTCTGTGTTTAACGATCGATTCATTTGAAAGAGACAAAAGTTAAAATATACTAGAACACTCATGATTATATAACTTAACAAGTGATCAATGTGTTACATGCACTATATAATATTTAGCATGTTACTTTCAATAAAATCTTTAGAACATAGTATAAAGCATAGCAACATAGCAAGGGCTACTATTGCACCCACTTAATCTCCACCCTCCTCTATGCCTCCCCTATATATACTAACCTCTCTAAAAACAACTTGAACAAGCTCTCTGTCTCCTACAATAATATTGCCAGATTTGCAACAGGCTCTACATTCAGAACCCATCACTGTACTAATTATGAACAACTAGGATGGCTAGAGTTGCCAAATTTACTTCTATTATCCAATTAACAGTTGCCCACAAAATCCTGTATCAGCCAACTAATACTCCAATTCTTACCAACCTTATCACCCCCTACAACAACCTCAAGACCCTACGCTCATCTAATAAAATATTAGTACAAATAGGTAAAACCAACAATATGGCTGGTGACTCTTTGTTCTCTAATACCGTGGGCAAAATCTGGAACTCACTCCTCAGTGAACTGACCTCTCTTTCCTCATTAACACAATTTAAAAGCTAGCTGAAAACCTACCTTAAATCCCATTTGTTATGTCCGTGTGCGAACCCAGACTAATTACACCTTTTTTCACAAACACACCAGTCACACCAACTGTATATACTAATTGCCTATTGAAAACCATAAAGAAAATGGGCCTTATATATATATATATCAATAAAATGTCTTCATCAATATCTCCCTATAACTAACCAAATGTTATAAGTAATATGATTCTGTAAGCAGACATGTTTTGAAGTGAAAATGTTTGCTTATATATTTAATGTACCCACATCTGTAAAATCTGTCACTTAAAAAATTGCTTAAATATGTATTGTACCTGTATCTGTTGAAAACTGTTATTTTATATAAATTTTACTGTGTTTTCAAGGAGCTTTTCTCCCCGGGCCTCTGATGAAAATGGATGTTTATCCAGCTGGACTAGCCCTGTCAACAAATGTAAAATAAAATAAATAAATAAACAAATACAGTTTGTAAACACATCAGAGTAACATTCAGTATTATTTTATAGTGCATGGACCTACTCCCACGGTTCCACTTGAAAACATCGAAAACCCATAACATCTGAATTCATAACATCTAAACCACAACATCTAAAACCCAAAACATCAAAAACTCATAACATCGAATCACAAAACATTAAAAGCTACAAAGCAACTATAAATAACATCCCACAGAGGTTTTACTATGTTTATGGAGGGGGGCAAGTCCCCTGCACCTCCCATGTGGAGGGCTCCAACCCCCACACCCCTGTAAATTAAATATACCAACTTCAAGGTCACACTACAGTGGAGTTAGGAAATTAACTTTTTTCCCCACTGTAGTGCAACCTCGGAGTTGGTATATTTAATTTACGGGGGGGTGTGGGAGGCGGAGCCCCCCACTTGGGGGGTGCAGGGGGGCTTCCCCCCCTGCATAAACATAGTAAACAGTGCATGGGATGTTATTTATAGCTGCTTTGTACTTTCAATGTTTTGAGATTCGATGTTATGAGTTTTAGATGTTTTGAATTTTCGATCATTTGGTCTCGCTGTTTGGAATTTAGATGTTATGAGCTTTTGATCATATGAAGTGGGACCACTCCCACTATATAATTAACAAGTAGGCAGCAAATAAGGAATAGGTATATTTTATTCAATCACTTAGATTCACTTGACACCAATTAACCACAGGTTACAAAAGTAAAAGTTTGAGAACTTAGTGTTAATTGTTTGATTTGACTGCATAATATGAACAAGTAATGAGGTTAGTACATGGGCAATTATGCTATTTTGATAAGTACACATATAAATATATGCAACCAAATATATTTACAAAAACTGAAAGAAATGATTTTATTGCGAAATGATTTTGAATTTTTAAGTTCTGTGTTTCTAAAGTATAGCCAAATAATCTAATTATGATCTACAGATGAGGTCATAAAAAGTCCAAAACATGGCATGTCTACATCTAGTGTGGTTTGGCTTCATTGGCCTGAATGTACCTATAAGGACTTAAAAGTAAAAAGTCATGGGCATTCAGAAACCATATAGATGAAAACATTGGTATGTCTTTAAGGGATTATTTGAATGTATCCCATGGGTCTCCACCACATGATGTTTAAGATATTAAGCAATGAAGACTTTCCTTGGGATTCAGGAAGCTGTTTTTTCTATGCAGGAACATTGTAGGAACTCCTGCATGGAAAATGGCCGCTGAGCAATTCAGGATAGTGCTGTTTTCATATGCATGAGTGGTCCTACACTGTTCTAGCATGGAAAACTGTCAAATATGCAAATATCCTCATTTGCTGGTGAAAAACATCCAAATGAGGTGATTTTGCAATTCACCAAGCTTCCAGGTCTCCGTGCTAGAACAGTGTCAGTGTAGAAATGTATTCGGAAAATAATTGAGTACATTTCTACAACTGACAAAATGGAGGCATGACAACTCATGAAAAAGCATGTATTATGCACATTACACATGCCAGTGGCCAAATATAAGGCCATTGGCAGTAAAAAATGATTAGTAATTATGAAAATTTAAAATTTTTTGGCCAATTTCAGCCATTTAAGCATAGTGGCACACAAATAGGATCATGCCTAAAAAAAAAAGAGAAAAGTCAATTTTAAGTTAATTCTGCATTTTGCCATTATAGTCAATGGCATGCAGAATGCAAACAATACCAGGTAGCACTGGTTGTCAAGGGGAAAGGGTCAGTGTTAGTGCAGTAACTAATGACCTACACACTGAGGTACGCAAATGAGGGGAGTTATACTGAATCACAGATTTCTTCAAAGTGTCAGCTTGTACCTAACCGTGTAGGTGCAGCAATACAACAGTGCAAGTGTAACAGCTGAATGACTGCATAAGGGGGTATGTCATACTTGCTGTAAGCTCATTGGAGCTCTGTGGCTCATGTTTGCCCTTAGCTAAGCACAGCTAAGGAAGGGGGTGTGTCAGATGTGTCTGAGCAGTGTGTACATGTCCTAAACTGGTGTGCATGCTGCGCACCGGGTTTTAAACAAAACAAAAAAAAAAAAGAGGAAATGGCAGCACTATTTACATTTGAGCACTGGGTATGCGCGGCATGCCTCAGGGCTTAAATAGAGAGGAACCGGGTAGGAAGGCAATCAAAGAGAACTAGCATAGCTGGCAGGTGGAATGTATAAGAGTCAGCCAATTACACATGCAGCAGCCCAGCACACAACTATAAACTATGCAAACACACTACAGACTGGTGTTTCCCACAAACTCTGCACCACCGGTGTACACAGATGGGGGGATTTTTAACTGGCAAAACTAACTAAAAATGTTAGAGGATGCAGCTGCTTTACTCCATCAATTTGTGTTAGAGATTGAGGGTGGTTCATAGGTTCATGGGTTCATAGGTAGGTACTAGGCTATTGGCCCTAGGGTCTATATAAGCCTAGCCAAATGGTACCCTGGCTTTTGCCACCCAAGAAAATTATTTTCCTGTGCCCCTGTCAAGCAGAGCCACAGAAGTGATCCCCAGGGTGAATTTCCTATCTCCCATCCAATCATCAAGATTGTTCTTGAAGAGTGCTAATGAGGAGCTTTGTTTGATATAGATAGGTAGTTTGTTCCAGAGTATGGGACGTCTCTAGGACAGGAATCTATTCCTCCAGCATGTTCTGTTTATTGTGGTGACAAGGTTTAAGGGTTTAAGTCCCTAGAGCGCGTAGCTCAGAGGGATTGGGATTTCTTTATTTGGAGAATGTCCAGCAGCTCTGGGTTTGACATAGCTTTGTATGTTAAGCAGAGATTGCCTTTGAGTAGGCGATATGTGACAGAGTAAAGCTGGAATTTTTTGAGACGGCCTGCATAGGCTATCTGTTTGAGGGCGGTAATCCTCTTTGTGAGGCATTTCTGTGGCCTTTCCAGTTGTTGTAGATGTCTTGTGAGGTGCATACCAAAAAGGCGTTGTACTCTATAATGGGTCTACTGAATGATGAGTAGAGGGGAACAATGACCTCTTTTTTCTTGGATGAGAAACCTTTTGTGATGAGGTGTGCCACGTAGAAGGATTTCCTGACTACTGTGGCGGTGATTATCAAAGGAGAGACTACCGTCCACCTGTGTCCCAAGGTCTCATCACACTTTCAGTGTTAAGTAGGCTACCGCCTATGTGGTAGTTCATGGGTACAGAGTTTTTACCAAAAGGGATGACGATGCACTTTTTGGCATAGAGCTTGAGGTCATGACTTTGACACTAGGCATCTGTCTCAGTGAGGCCCTTTTGCAGGATGTCCACATCGTTAGGAGTTGTGATTATGGCTCCTAGTTTGCAGCCATCTGTGAACTTTGTTAGCCAAAGACCTTCTGTGTTAGCCTGTAGTTCAGAGAAATAGATACCAAACAGAAGAGGACCTAGGACTGAACCCTGTGGTACTCTACTTGTCACTGATATGAAGTTGGATTTAGAGTCTGCTACTTTCACAGTGTGGGTTCTGTCAGTGAGCTAGTTGGCAACCCATCTTGTGACATAGGGATTTATACCTAGTTTAGTGAGTTTATCTATAATTCCAGAGTGGGGGGATGGTGTTGAAAGCCTTGGCGAGATCTAGATAGGCTGTGTGAAACACCTTACCCGCATCTACAGCTTTAGTGACCACTTCAAAAAAATCTATCAGGTTTAAGAGACATGATCTGCCTTTTTCAAACCCGAACTTGGTAGGGTCCAGAGTTTGGAGATTACCAATGTCATTGTTTATAAGTTCCATGATGATACGTTTCATAGTCTTGCAGACCAGGCTCATCAGGCTAATGGGGCGGTAGTTCCTGGGGTCCGTGGTGGCTCCTCCTTTGTGGAGTGGGATAACTGTTGCTGTGCACCATTCAGTGGGCACAAAGCCTGAGGTGAGGCTATGCTTGAACATGGTACTTAGGTGGGTTGCCAGTCCGTTCTGTAGTTCATGTAGAATGCAGCCTGGGATGTTGTCAGGTCCCATGGATGCTGTGTTCTTGGCTTTGGAGAGTGTGTTTTTTATCTGTGCAGCAAGTGATTACAGGAACTTTGCATTCTTCCAGTATAGAGATGGGGCCTTTAGGGGATGAGAGAGGGGTAAAGTTAGCACTGAACCTATCTGCCAGGATGTTGGCAATATCAGTTGGTTCTGTATATTTAGTGCCATTGAGCTGAAACTCAGAGTAGATCTGAGTGTTGTCATTGAGATTCTTGACATAGCTATAGAATGCTTTGTTGTTGTCTTTAGAATCAGTGGCAATTTTGTTTTCATAATTAGCTTTGGAGGATTTTATGAGGGATCTCAGCTTCTTACTGAGGCTGATCATGGAGTTCCTCTAATCATGGGATTCTACTTTTTTTGCAACAGTTTCTTTCTTCTGTTGTAGAGTTTGTTTATAGCAGGGGACCACCAGATTGGCTTCCTTTTTTTGGAGGATAGCATCTTAGTTCTGTTAGGGATTGCATGATCCATGCACTAGTGTAAGTGCTTAGAAAGTGGAATTGTATAGGATTCAGCAGTCGTACCTCTATTGTCCGTCAGCATGGGTGTCGTGAATTTGCCACTTCTGTCTTAAGAAGTGGGAAGTTGGCTTTGGAGAAATTTTTTATGGTTGTGAGGAGGTGAATGCTGACAACCATCCCACAGTGAGGAGGAGAAGAGTGTACAGACCCAGGGTAACCTTCCAGAGCCTACATGAGCTGGAGATAGTGGAGTGCTATAGGGTGGACAGGGACATTCTACAGCAAATTGTTGAGCTGTGCTGGCCACACCTCACACACAGAATGGGTCTACATTATATATTCAAATCTGAAAACTTCAAACCTCATATGCTCGACTCTATATGAGCGAAGTTTTTAAACATCAAACATAAAATATAAACAAACTAAAAATAAAAAACCTACCTGAATGCTCAATGCAGGGGGGCAAGCCCCCCTGAATCCCCACACCCCCCGGTACTTAAATATACCAACTCTGAGATCTCACTACATTGAAGTAAAGGGAAATATTCCCTATGGCGATCTCCGTTGTAACATTTGATGTTTGAAAACTTCGCTCATATGATGTTGATCATATGAGATTCGAAGTTTTCAAACTTCAAACTTACAATATAGACCCCACAGAACTAATACAGGGGAACACATCCCAGTGGACACCAAGGTATGTGTAGGTTTAGGAATACTAGCCACAGGTACCTTACAAAGACCAACTGGGGATATCATGGGGGTCTCACAGGCATCAGCATCCAGGGTACTCCACCAGTTCCTGGATGCCGTGACACCACATGCCAATGAGCACACATATTTCATCACCACCTGTGAGGCATTGACCAGATGTATGCTTCTCTTCCACTATATAGCAGAATACCCTGAGGTAGTTGGTGCTATAGACTGCATGCACATCCACATAAAAGCGCCACCCATTGAGAGGAGTAGGGTCTACATAAACCTCAAGGGCTTCCCCTCCATCAACTACCAGGTCATGTGCGATGCCGAGGGCAGTATCATGAATGTGTGTGCTGGCAGCCCTGGAAGCTATCATGACTCCACATCTTGCATTGCTCACAGCTGTAGCAGGCATTTGCCAGGCAGGACATCCCATATGGCTATCTAGTGGGGGATGCTGGCTATGCACTGGACCCATGATTGATGACACCCATCAGAAATGCACACAGACCCAAACACGAACACCATAATGAGCACATGCATAAACCAGGATCATTGTAGCGTGTGTGTTTGGGATGCTGAAGTCACGGTTTTGCTGCCTTGGCATATCCGGTGGAGCCTTGCAGTACTCTCCAGCTACATGTACACAAATGTTCATAGTATGTGTCATGCTACACAATATGATCCTGCAGCAGGAACAGCACAGGGCAGGGCCACACAGCTCCCCACCATTGCCAAGGCCAGCATAGGCACAGAGGGACTCGGAGGAGGAACATCCTGAGCCTGCCCCTGTAGGCAGAAGCAGGAATACCCAGTATGCCCATGCCTTGGCAAAGAAGCAATGCAAAGCACATACACTGACACTGTAGAGACCCAGGAACTGATACCTCTCTCTGACTCGCACAAACAGTAAAAGAGATGCCAAACATGACACTACCTGTGCTTTACCATCTATAGGGAGTGCACTATGTGCATGTGACATAGTCAGCCCTCCAGCACCGTCCTCAATACTGGCCCAGCAACAAGGTAAGTAACCCTTCCTATCAATTATTGAATGGAGTAGTATGTTCTCCTACTTGTATGTATGACATGGATGCAAGCATGCAAGGGAATTGGGTGGCTGAATGGGATAGCAGCAGACAGCTGACAGCTACATGGCACAGCAGGAAATTCATAACAAATACTGGTGTCAACATACTAGGCAGTACTACACAAGGTAATAACTCCCAATGCAGTACATGTGATGGCCCAAATAACTGTGGGTGTCAATAGGTCACACACATGGATGTCAATGAGAGACACATACCCACCACCTGCCTCACCCAGCAGAACAGGTGTAGATGACCATAAAGAAAGGCTGGGCTAAGGCCCCCCAATGATGGCAATGGTGAACAGCCCCCCCCACCAGACCTACACAGACATGCTACAACAGGTCTGGCAGTTGCATTTTACTTCTGAAGGGTAAGAAGTCTGAAACTGAAATATATGCCATTAAGATCTAATGTGTACTCTACTGATATGCCTCCTTTCTGCATGATAGGTCACAATACAATATGAAATGGAAGCCAACAGAATAACTAAAATACCAGTACAGTCATTGCAAATGTTTAAAGTCTTCAGGTGTGCACCCCGCCCCCAAATCTCATGTAGAAATGCAGTAACATGTAAGTTTGAGGAGTAATACCACTGGACCACAGATTGCCAGAGCTTTCCCATTCTGCATTGTTGCATGAGTACAATATGCAGGGGGTCAGTGTGGTAAGTTTGCTGTGTGTTTAATTTTGCCTGGAAGTGGTCAGCATGTGAGCCTGGATGGTTGTGTCTCAGCAACCTAGGTACAGTACAGTGGATGACAGGGCCATGTTCCATCAACTACAATGCCAACCACACTATTTCTCAGCTACACCCATGTCAGCAGTTGTACATACTCACTGTCCAGATGTCAATATTTGTCACTGTTGGAAAGCTGAACATGCCATGAATTGGGGCCCATACATAGAAACAATACACAGGTGGAAGTAACCTACACAGAGTGCACATACAATAACTGTCAACTGCACACACGTTTGGAATTATACATAGGGGTTAGCATCACATTAGTTGTTCCTCTAGTAAGGAATACTGGTAGTCTGGCCAATCAGTGACAGACCACAAAAAGCACAGTTACAAAGTGATGACCTGACCCTGAGTAGCATCCTGCCCTCACCAGGAATGATGCCACAGTATAAAGAAAAATGATCAATTTCAACAACTGGCTAAGTTTCTGGTGTCATTCAAAGGGGATCCAGTATCTGTCCGCCTGGGATAACATGCTCGACAAGCCACGTTGCTTCGCAAGAGATGGCTTGCACCTGTCACTCTTAAGCTTTCAAATACTGGCCAAGGCTCTTGCCGCCCCCATAGTGCCTTTTTTAGGCAAGGCTCAAAAGACAAACCCACCACCATAAATAGCACAAGTAACCAAAAACTGAGGGTAATGCTACACAATGCCAGAAGTCTAAACCTCAAAATGCATGCACTCGAGGCACTCCTCAGTATGGAGAACATCGACATCTGTGCAGTAACAGAAACCTGGTTTAAGGCTCCTGAGAGCACCCCAGCACTACTAGGCTATAACTCATAACATACTTTTTGGCCACAGAACCAGGACCAAAACACAAAAGGCGGGGGTGTATCCATATTCATCAAGGATACCCACACCTCCAGGTTAGTGGCACAGCACAATGCATCAGAGATCATCCATGTGCAGCTAACAATGGGCAAAACTGCAATCCAAATTGTAGCTTGCTACAGATCACCCACCATGACCCAGGACCCCCATTCTGCATTTCTGGAGACACTGGGAAATATGAAAGTCCTACCAAACACCCTAATACTGGGTGATTTAAATTACCCAAACATAAACTGGGAGAACTACTCAAGTACTAACTCCCTTGCCCAACGCTTCCTAGAATTTATAAACTCGAATGCCCTGGATCAACTGGTCAAAACCCCCACAAGAGGGAACAACATATTGGACCTGGTCATCACCAACATTGGCGACCGGTGTTCCACACCAGAGGTCAACCCCTCGCTGGTTAGATCAGACCATAGACTAATCACTGTAGATATCCACATTCCGCCCCCACCCGCAATCAAGGAAACCATCGTGAAACACTTTTCAAAAGCAAACGTCACGTTACTTAAGACAGAGGTGGAAAGGTTCACAGCCCCCATGCTAAAGGACAATGCTGTCCAAGCTGCTGAAACCTTTACAAAGGCACTCTATGAGCATCTGCAGGAATGCATGGATCATGCTATCCCAAGTAAACCAAGACTCACTCCTCCAAGAAAAGGAAACCAGTCTGGTGGACCCTTGCCATAAACAAGCTATACAACAGAAAGAGGAAACTAGTACAGAAAAGAGTAAAATCTCAAGAAGAAATGACATCCCTGATCAGTATCAGCAAGAAACTACGATCCCTCATTAAATCATCCAAGGCTAGTTTGGAAAGAAAAATTGCCAATGACTTCAAAGATAACCACAAACCGTTCTTTAGCTATGTCAGGAACCTAAGTGGAAACTCTCAGATCTGCTCTGAGTTAGTGCAGAATGGCACAAAATACACTGAACCAACTGATATTGCCAACATTCTGGCAGACAGATTCAGTGCAAACTTCACCCCCCTCTCACCCCCTAAAGGGCCCATGACCATACCAGATGAATGTGGGGCCCCATCATTCACAGACACGCAGGTTAAAACAGCCCTTTCCAAAGCCAAAAACACAGCTTCAATGGGACCGGACGGTGTCCCAGGCTGTGTCTTACAAAAGCTCCAAAATGAACAAACCCCTCACCTAAACACACTGTTCAAACTCAGCTTCTCTACAGGCTACATACCCACAGAGCGACGCACAGCAACAGTTATCCCACTCCACAAGGGTGGAGCCACAACGGACCCTGGAAACTATCGCCCCATAAACCTGACTAGCCTGATCTGCAAGGCTATGGAGCGCATCATCATGGAACTCATTAACAGAGACATTGGGAACATCCAAACCTTGGACACTACCCAGTTTGACTTTGTTAAGGGCAGATCATGCCTCCTAAATCTGGTGGACCTCTTTGAGACAATTACTAAGGCATTAGATGAGGGAAATGAGGTCCACAAAGCCTACCTAGACCTCACAAAGGCTTTTGAAACCGAGTACAGTGAGATCATATTTTGACTTCAGACACTCCTACCAGTCCCATCTGTTCAGCTATATTCCAGATCTATTCCAGTCAAGTGTCACTAGCTCATTCTACCTAATACAGAGAGAACATTTATGAAGGTCCTTAATTTTGAATTATCTTCTGTTTCTCCTTTCTCCCTTTCCAAAAAAAAAATTCTAAGCTTGTTTCCTGCCTTTCCTGTAACTAGTTTAGTTCTGATACAGATTTTCTGTAACCAGGACTGTTTGTAAGCTTCTGAGACCCCAAAGCCTTTCTGTGTTGGAGGGAAGCCTTCTAGCTTATCAGGTGGAGTGGTAAGCACTAGGTAGCCTATATACCACAAGTGTGGTTTCTGGCCCAGAAATTGTAGATGTTCTTCGTCTCCCATTGCTGCAGTCCTGACATATGGGTATTCCGCTGTCCACAATCGGCCCGAATACCAAAGGGCTAGAACCGGCATCGGTCATCGGCGCCCGAGACTGACGTCAGTACGTGCCAGTACAAATGCGCATGACCGACGCCATAACCTCAGTCTTTCTTGCCGCGTGGTCCTAAGCAGAAGCAGCATTTGCAAGTGCAGTTCGGCGTTCTGGAATTGTCGGTTTTCGAGTTTCAGACCGGAGACCAAGTTGGGCTAAGTACCCGTTAGGGACACTTTTGTCTTTCTTGCCTCAGTATTGACGGATGTCAGAAAAAGTTAATAACTGTATTTCTTGTGGGAAACAGATTCCTCATAGGGATTACCATTCACTCTGTATTCCTTGTTTGGGGCCTGAGCACGACGTTGTTGGGTGTCGCTTTTGTGCTACTTTTAACAAGCGTACTATTAAACGTCGGTTGGACTGTGCTAGGCTGGTGTTTGGTAAACGTTGTAATTACAACATGCCATCGGATTCGCCAACGCCTGGTTCTGCTAAAAAATGCAAAGAGAAGTCTTTGCGGTCCAAACAGGATGAGTCGTCCACTCCGGACGCCGGTTCTGTAGAACCACTGACTTCTTCAGCGGTTCCTTCTGAAAGTTTGCCTGAGTCTCAAGGGGAGCCTTTGTTACTACAGGAAGTGGCTTCTCCTGTGTTAGGCCAGGCTGAGGGTGCTTCTCTGATGTCAGTGGTTCCCTCCCCTCATAGGGTAGTTAGGCCTCCTCCTTCTCAAAGCAAAGCCCATTCTAAGTCTAAGTCTGCCCCTGCTGGTGCTAGTCCCCAGGGTCCAGCTCCTAGGAAGCACATGTTAAAATGGCTGAAGATTTGATTACTTTAATTAGGGTTCTATGCCCCCTGCAAAGAGGCCCAGGGTAGAGACAGAGTTGGAGGGTTTGGTTCAGTCTTCCAATGAGTCAGATTCCTCTGTAGAAGAACTTCAGGATTTCCCTCCCTATTCTGATTCGGAGGCTGAGGACACTACTCCCTCTGCATCCCCTCCAGAAGATTTTTCTTTCTCTGAGACTTTGCATTCCATGAGGGAACATTTCAAATGGGAGGGCCAGGATTATTCTGATTCTCGAAAAAGGCTAAGAGAATTCTTGTTTTTGCCTCAGCATAGGCCCTTGGCTATTCCCCCTGTACTGGATGTTGTTCAGGATGTATTTTCTGAGGCTGCCCTTAACCCAGATTCTCTGCTTCCTGCCCCGGTTAAACAGTTTCTTAGAGGGGCAAAGAATATAAGACCCCCACGGAGGGCTCCTACTCCTACCTGGGATCTTAATTTTATTTTGGAAAAGCTGACTCTGCCTCCTTTTGAACCTGCAGCTACAGCTGAATTGAAGTTGTTGTCTTGGAAGACTGCTTTTTTGTTGGCTGTTACTTCTGCTAGAAGGGTATCTGAATTACAGGCCCTCATGGCAGTGGAACCTTTTCTGATTTTTCACCAGGACAGAGTTTCCTTGCGTACTAATCCTACTTTTCTGCCTAAAGTGATTTCTAATGTGGCATTGAACCAATCTATACATTTGCCTACTTTTTATGCTAACCCCCAAAATGAAGGGGAAAAAGTTTTGCATTCTTTGGATGTACATAGGCAGTTAAGGTATTATTTGTTCAGAACCAAAGAGTTCAGAAGATCTCAACAATTATTTGTTTCTGCTTTGACTTCACGAGGGAAAGCTGTCTCAAACAAACTATTTCAAGTGGATTGGCCATTGTATTGCTTTTGTTACTCTCATCATGGAAAGGAGGTTCCAGTTGGGATCAGGCCTCATTCTACTAGGGCTACGGCCACCTCTACTGCCTTTTTGAGAGGGGTAGCTACTAAAGACATTCTAGAGGCAGCTACTTGGAGTTCTGTACATACCTTTACAAAGCATTATCATTTACCTCTTTATTCTAGGTCTAGGGCTGGGTTTGCCACTGCAATCTTACAGGGCATGTTAGCAGCTCCTACTGCTATTTAGTTGGACAGCCTCCCTTTTTTCCGTTGCTCTGGGATTCTACCCATATGTCAGGACTGCAGCAATGGGAGACGAAGAACATAGTACAGTTTTGTACCTACCATAAATGTAGATGTTCGAGGATCTCCATTGTTGCAGTCCACCTCCCTCCCTCCTTCCCCTTTTCTTTTTAGGTTGGGGTTTGGGTGGTGTTTTTTGCATTCTGACGTCTGAGGCAAGAAAGACTGAGGTTATGGCGTCGGTCATGCGCATTTGTACTGGCACGTACTGACGTCAGTCTCGGGCACCAATGACCGACGCCGGTTCTAGCCCTTTGGTATTCGGGCCGATTGTGGACAGTGGAATACCCATATGTCAGGACTGCAGCAATGGAGATCCTCGAACATCTACATTTATGGTAGGTACAAAACTGTACTTTTATTGGCCGTTTGGGCAGTTTCCCAATCTCTTTCAACTTTCTTGTTTAAAAGCCTGCATTTGCACTTGTTTCCCACCTTTCCTGTAACTAGTCTAGTCAAGATACAGATTTGCTGTATCCAAGACTGTTTGCAAGCTTTTGAGCCCCCAAAGTCTTTTTGGGTTGGAGGAACGCCTTCTAACTTATCAATGGGAGTGGTAAGCACTAGGTAGCCTATCTATCACAAGAGTGGTTTCTGGCCCAGAAATTGTAGTTTATTGTCTGTTTGGAAGTTTTTCCATCTCTTTCAACTTTCTGGTTTAAAAGCCCACTTTTGCACTTGTTTCCCACCTTTCATGTAACTAATCTAGTCCAGATACAGATTTGCTGTATCCAGGACTGTTTGTAAGCTTTTGAGCCACCAAGCCTTTCTGTGTTGGAGGGAAGCATTCTAGCTTAGTAGTGGGAGTGGTAAGCATTAGGTAGCCTATCTACCACAAGATTCAAGTACAGATTCTTAGTTTTAGCACTTGAATTTGCTTATTCGTGCTCAGAATTTGTTCAGAACTTGTTGTTAGCACTAAATAAGCCACAAATTACTACGGCACTCAACCTTTCTCTTTACCTAGAGGAAAACAGTTTTTGTACTTACTTTCCTCACTTCTTAGAGAAAACGCTCTTATACTCACTTTCCTCACTTGTCTAGAGGAAAGTAGTTTTGTATTCAGGCATGTTCAAGGGTCAGCTACCAGTGTTCTATCCTGTCTATCTGATGAATCTGGGCATCTTGAGGCAATGTAGCAATTGCCTCATGTACACAGACAACCCTCTCCTCCTACCACCCAATGCCACAACCTGTGAGAGATGCACTTATCTAGCCAAACTGGAGGTAAAGCTGTCTCCAACCAAGACTGAACTTGACAGTCAAGAAAAGTTAAACACTTGCACCACACCACACTCATCATATTCTCTCACTAAATCTAAACCACCAAAATCCACACATAGAAACACAAAAACATTCACAGAGGCTCTCCATAATAATCTGCTCAGGCAACAGAGACCTCCAAAGCAGAAACGCAAGCAACCTCCATCCCCCAACACAACCCAAATGACACATAGCCCACAGACTCAGTGTGCCAATAAACCACAGCCCATAAGGCAAACCAATGTATCCAACACACTACTTATAGGTGACTCTATAGTCAGGCACACTGATGTCTCACTCACCAGACTAAACAAGGAGAAGGTTACTGTCAGCTGCCTGTCAGGTGCCAGGATCCACCACATAACCCACACACTCAGGTCACTCTACAACAAGTACAAATATGACTCTGTCATTGTCCATGTTGGCCTGAATGACCTGAGACGTACCACCCTGGACTACATGAAAAGATATGTGGAAGAGCTCTCCGATCATGTAGCCCAGGCAGGTATGACCCTAGCCCTGAGTAGCATCCTGCCATTGCCCAGAATGATACCGCAGTACAAGGACAAAATGATTGACTTCAGCAATTGGCTAAGCTTCTGGTGTCATTCTAAGGGGATCAGTATCTGTCTGCCTGGGATGACATGGTCGACAGACCACGATGCTTTGCCAGAGATGGCCTGCACCTGTCGCACATGAGATTCAGGATACTGGTTAAGGCTCTTGCTGCGCTTATAGTGCCATTTTTAGGCAAGGTTCAAATGACAAATTCACCACCATAACAGGAATGGGCAAGCAAAAACTGTGGGTAATGTTACTCAATGCTAGAAGTCTAAATCTGAAAATGCACTCACTCAAGGCACTCCTTAAAATGGAGAACATCGATATCTGTGCAGTGACTGAGACCTGGTTCAAAGCTCTAGACAGCACCCCTGCATTACCAGGCTATAACTCATACCACACTTTTTGGCCATCTAACCTGGACAAAGGTGGAGGTGTGTCCATATTCATTAAGGATATCCACACCTCCAAGTTAGTTGAACAGCATAATGCATCTGAGGTTATCCAAGTGCAACTAACTCTGGGCAAAACTACAATCCAAATTGTAGCTTGCTACAGATCCCCCACCATGCTCCAGGATTCCCACTCCTCTTTTCTTGATATACTGAAAAATATTAGCGTTCAACCAAACACCCTAATAATGGGCGATGTCAACTACCCCACCATTAACTTGGAAAACTACTCATGTACTAGCTCCTTCATGCAATGCTTTCTGGAATTCTTAAATTCCGAGGTCCTGGATCAACTTATCCACACCCCTACCAGGGGCAACAATATTCTAGACCTAGTCATTACCAACATGAGTGACTGGTGTTCCACACCTGAAGTCAACTCCTTGTTGGTCAGATCCGAGCATAAGCTAATCATCCTAGATAATCGCATCCCACCCACCATTAAGGAAACCACGGTATAAAATTTCTCCAAAGCCAACTTCATGCTTCTTAAGACAGGAGTGGTGAACTCCATGGCACCCATGCAGATGGACAATACAGTTACGACTGCTGAATCCTACACAAATGCACTCTATAAGCACTTACATGAGTGCATGGATCGTGCATTCCCAAACAGAACCAAGACGCTATCCTCCAAAAACAGGAAGCCAATCTGGTGGTCCCCTGCCATAAACAAACTCTACAACAGATGGAAGAAACTGTTGCAAAAGAGAGTAAAATCCCATGAGTGGAGGAGCTCCCTGTTCAGCCTCAGTAAAAATCTGAGATCCCTTGTAAGATCCTCCAAAGCTAGCTACGAAAACAAAATTGCCACTGATTCTAAGGGCAGCCACAAAGCATTCTATAGCTATGTCAAAAATCTCAATGGCAACACCCAGATCTGCTCTGAGTTACAGCACAATGGCACGAAAATTACAGAACCAACTGATATTACCAACATCCTGGCAGATAGGTTCAGTGCTAACTTTACCCCCCTTTCACCCCCTAAAGGGCCCATATCTATACAGGAAGAATGCAGAGTCCCTGTAATCACATCTATGCAGGTAAAAGCTACACTCTCTAAAACCAAAAACACAGCATTCATGGGACTGGACAACATCACAGGCTGCATTTTACATGAA
Source organism: Protopterus annectens (assembly GCF_019279795.1). Classification (NCBI taxonomy): domain Eukaryota; kingdom Metazoa; phylum Chordata; order Ceratodontiformes; family Protopteridae; genus Protopterus; species Protopterus annectens. The sequence goes on from NC_056739.1 coordinate 588,273,753, forward strand.
CATTAGAATGAACTGACTCCCCACCTAAGCACCATGTTCAGTCATAGTCTCATGTCAGGCATGTGTCCACTGAATGGCACACAGCAACAGTTATCCCACTCCACAAAGAGGGAGCCACCACTGAGACTGGGAACTATCACCCTATTAGCCTGATGAGCCTGGTCTGCAAGGTCATGGAATGTATCATCATGGAACTCATAAACAAAGACATTGGTAACCTCCAAACTCTGGACCCCACCCAGTTCGGGTTTGTGAAAAGTAGCTCATACCTTCTGAACCTGATCGACGTCTTTGAGGCAGTCACCAAAGCCGTAGATGAGGGTAAGGTGGTTTACACAGCCTATCTTGACCTCGCCAAGGCTTTTGACACCATCCCCCATTCTGGAATTATAGCTAAACTCACTAAACTAGGTATAAATCCCTACATCACAAGATGGGTTGCTAACTGGCTCACTGACAGAACCCACACTGTAAAAGTTGCAGACTCCAAATCTGACTTCAAACCAGTGACAAGTGGAGTACCACAGGGTTCAGTCCTAGGACCTCTCCTGTTTGGTATCTACTTCTCTTTTGTACAGGCTAACACAGAAGGCCTCTGGCTAACAAAGTACACAGATGACTGCAAACTAGGAGCCATAGTCAAGTCCCCAAATGATGTGGACATCCTACAGAAGGGCCTCACTGCGACAGATGCCTGGTGTCAGAGGCATGCCCTCAAGCTCAATCCCAAAAAGTGCATTGTCATCCCCTTTGGTAAAAACTCTGTACCCATGAACTACCACATAAATGGCAGTCTACTTAATGCTGAATGTGTGATAAGAGACCTTGAGACCCAGGTAGACAGTAGTCTCTCCTTTGATAATCATATCGCCACAGTAGTCAGGAAATCCATCTATCTGGCACACCTCATCACAAAAGGGTTCTCATCCAGGAAAAAAAGAGGTAATTGCTCCCCTCTATTTGGCACTCATTAGACCCATTATAGAGTACAATGCCCCTTTTGGAATGTACCTCACAAGACATCTGCAGCAGCTGGAAAGGCCACAGAAATACCTCAGAAAGAGGATTACTGGCCTCAAACAGATGCCCTACACTGACCGTCTCAAAAAACTCCAGCTTTACTCTGTAGCATATTGCCTACTCCAAGGAGATCTCTGCCTAACACATAAAGCTATGTTAAACCAAGAGCTTTTGGACATGCTACACCTTATGAAATCCCAATCCCTCTGAGCTATATGCTCTAGAGACCTAAACTTTGTCGCCACAATAAACAGGACATGCTGGAGGGATAGATTCCTGTCTCAGAGACTTCCTATACTCTGGAACAATCTACCCATCTATTTCAAGCTAAATTGCTCATTAGAACTCTTCAAGAACAATCTTGATGAGTGGATGGGAATAGGAAATATACCCCGTGGATCACTTCTGTGGCTTTGCTTGACAGGAGCACAGGAAATTAACTTTCTTGGGTGGTGTAAGCCAGGGAACCTTGTTGGTTATCCTTAGGCCCTTAGGCTGATAGCCTAGTACCTACCTATGAACCTATGAACCTATGATGTTGCATGCTGAAGGGTTGTCCAATGCAGGTGTGTCCCTAGCTGTAAGCAGCAAGCCGACCACATCCAGACCTGTGGATAAGTATGAAGAGGAAGGATTGACAGGAACATCTCAAGCACTCACCACTGTCACCCCAGGGTAATATACTGGCTTGCAGCCTGGGAATGTATGACTAACAGAATGTACTGGCCTGCTACAGATGGCCTGCAGCACTCTCAAATGGGCTACATTCTTTTGGCAAAGGCCCATGCCTCACCCATAGTGCCAATGTATGGAATGTCAGGGGGTCCTAACTAACAACTTAACACAGTAAACAGAAAACAAATGCAAGGCCATGTTGACAAATGCCAGTAGTATGCCTTCCCATGTCCTACTGCAAGTGGACCAGGCCATAAATACTACTGGGATAAAGGCCCAACTATAGGGACACCTCTGAGATATTGCTTACATAATGTTAGGAAGAGGAGAGAATAACAGAGGGGGGTGTAGAAGCATGGATGTCATACAGTGTGTGAAGTCTGAAACTTGAATGTCTGCCCATACTACCCCCTGACTGCAAACCCATGAATGAATAGACACAAAACTGCTTGTAAACCACAATGTGAAGGTAAACTGACCAGATATATAAGTCCTGTCTCTGGATAACCTGGGTGTATCTGTACAGCTGAGAGATATGGACCCAGCAGGATATGGCCATTCTGTGAAGTTGAGAAAAGCACAAGAAGGGGATCCCCAGCCAGCATACTAACAAGGTGCTGGACCATTTATACAGAACCAGCAGTCTATTGTCTGTAGCTACCCCTCCACAATGGCAGGAGTGTGCCAGAATGTGTAGTCTATATGCCTCAGAATATTGGTCTTAGCTTCATTCATCTTGTATTTCCCTGGTAAATAACTGTGAGCAAAGAATGATAACTGTCAGTAGCTGATGACATGATATATCACAATGTAAAACAGTACATATGTCAGAAAATCTATGCTGCAACCAACCATGTTACACAAGCAGCACAGACAGTGATAATACTGTATCCACCATATGTTACGTCCATTGTGTCTCCATATTGGTAACCTATCTACAGATATCCTGCAGGAACAGGTTGCTAGGTGTAGCTGTAGCACACAAAACCCTGAACTGGAGTCCAACCCTCCCTGGAATGGATGCACACTATATAGAAAGTCATACTGGACATGCTCCCACACTTAGAAAAATGAAGTCCATGTCTGACAACACAGTGGACTTCAGATATCAGATTGTACACCATTGATACTTCACACACACACACACACAGACACACACACACACACACACACACACACACACACACATTGGATAGGAATACTCACACATATCTAAGGCCAACATAATGGGATCAGAACTGATCACTGGCGGCACTTTCTGCCGAAGCAGAAATCACTGAACATACTTAACCAAAAGTGCTGTTCACTGAAGCAGCACTTTCAAATAAGTATGCTCATTGCGCCAGTCGCACTATGGTGTGGTTAAGTGAAATTCCCTTTTCCCCACTGTAGTGCGACCTCGGAGTAAGAATATAAAAGTAGGGGGGCACAGCTCTCCACACGGGAAATGCAGGGGGGCTTGCCCCCCTGCATAAAAGAAGATTTATTGTTTTATTTTTTTTTCTAACGCACTTTAACAAAAGCGCTTTTTCGGTGAAAGAGCTTTTGTTAAAGTGCGTTCGGTTATTGTGAATTCGGACTATTGAACTTTCGTTCAATAGTCCTAGATCCAACATAATATAATATGTCAAACATACACATACAGAGAAGTGGGGAAGAGAGTGAAACAGACAGCGACAGATAGTATCACATTATGAGGCCTTTCCCACCCAGTACACATCCCATTGGCTTATATCACATGATGTGCTGATGTCATTCACTGTAGAAATTCCTTTGGTTAGCCCTCAGCCCTATAGTCTCAGTAGTGCTCATGATAACTGTGTAACACTACAGTACAAATAAGTATCCATGTAGCAGTTGTAATCTCAGTCCTGTCAAATGTAAAGTTGTGTGTGAGTGTGTACATGTGTGTGTGTGTGTGTGTGTGTGTGTGTGTGTGTGTGTGTGTGTGTGTGTGTGTGTGTGTTTGTGTGTGTGTGTGTGTGTGTGTGCATGGCCATTCACACTTACTACACTTGCCTTACCCCTTCTTTAGCACTGCTGCTGATGTCACTCACCTTCAAAGATACCTTTGGACATCTCTCCAACATATAAGTTCTGTGTCGCTTACAATAATTGCATAATGTTATAGTGTAGTAATCTAATTAGGTAGTAGTTCTGACCATGGTCCTGGCAACTATGAAAATGTGTGTTTTGTGTGAGACAGTGTGGGTGCCTTTGTGTGTGTGTAGAATGAAATCTCTCACCCACTACATCACCAATGCCTGTATTTAAAGGGCTGGTGATGTTCCTCACCTTAGAAGTACCTTGGGACAGTGTCCATTCTATAAGCTCTGTGGTGTGTGCGATAAATGTGTATCACTGTAGTAGCAATACATAGCTAGGTAGGGGTTCGAAACTCAGTACTGTCAAGTGTGTGTGTGTCTGTCATCAGTATCCTGTGTGGGTAGTGGTGTGATTGTGTAATAACAGGATCTACTGGGGTGTGGGTTTTGCTAAATTATTATATTGAGGACCTAGTATATGTCCAATGTCCACATTACAAGGCCAACAGTTGTCAAACAACATAGATATTGGTGTAGACAATCAACAGCCTTACATGTGTAGTGCCATGTGCAATGACTATGTGACAATATGGATTAGTTAACAATATAGGCAACCTTTCTAATACTCAGAGACCACTCTTCATCCATGAATCATATACAAACACACTTGGCTAGGCAGCAACCACTATATCAGTAGTTCTTCTGCAAATTGCCTCACAGATAGTACACACAGTGTGATTGCAGTGGAATCCATGTCAAACCGATGACCAGACATGACTGGTGTCACACAGGGTATGGACCCATGTCCTCTCATGTTTGGGATCACCCCTTCTGAGGTACAGAAGAATAGAAAGGCATCCTGGCTAATGTTTGCATAAAACAGTGAGGTGGGTGGTAGCATTCCCAATCCATGTACTGTTGACATCACGCCCAAAGTCCACTTGACACCTATTTTTGTTGTCGGAACCCTGGACATTACCTCAATGCAAGAGATGTGTCGCTATTACCTTTGGGAACACCATGGCTCACATGAAGTAATGCATTGATGGCAGTCCTCCAATGAACAGTGACGTTGTTATAACAGAATGGGGAACACAGGTTGACAGTCATCTGCCTGTTGACCACAACAGTGCCACTGACATCAGAAAGTACTTTTATGTGTTACATCTCTTGACTGTGTGTTATCCAGCAAGTAAAAGGACATGGCACCCTGTTCCATCCCCTCAGTAGCCCAATCAATATGTACAGTGGCTCTTTTGCCATGTTTCCCACTGGACACCTGCAACAACTGTAGAGTCTGCAAATGTATCCCACAAAGGAATACCATGCCTTATACACATGCCCTGTATGGACAGACTCCAATAACTCCAATGAATCCCTGTATCATACTGTCCATGTAGGTGCAATCACTACCTCAGTTACATAGCCATGTCTCACCAAACGAGGTCAGGAATGCTCCTTCTGAAGATACCAGTCTGTCCACACTACATGCCCCAGAGACCTCAAGAACATTTTCACACTTAAAAGAACATGCATGTGGGACATTTGTACAGCACAGACACTGTCCATGTTATCGAATATAAATCACATACATGTGAAGCAGTGCACATCACTTGCCACCCACAAGAGAAATCTGGATGAGTGGATGGGGAATACAATACCCACACCTGAGGACCACTACAGTGATTATACTCCTGGGCCATACTGGGGACTATTTTCATGTGGCCTGATGCCAGGATATTCCCTTGGGCTAGCCTTGTTGAGCCTTTAGGCCTATTCACCTACTACACACCTATGAAGCAATGAACCTATGTATCTCAGTACTGGTAAGTGTGTGTGTGTGTGTGTGTGTGTGTGTGTGTGTGTGTGTGTGTGTGTGTGTGTGTGTGTGTGTGTGTGTGTGTGTGTGTGTGTGTGTGTGTGTGTGTGTCTGTGTGAATAGCAATCTCAGTGTGTTTGGTTGATGAATATCCCCTGTGGCTGTGGTTATTAGCAATTGGAGATGTGTCCAAACCACAACACATACCATTCTCCATTCTACAACAGATGTTGCAAAGCAACATATACCTATATACAACCCTCAGCCCATAATCTTTGAGGCATATGCAATCACTGTGTTACAGACCGGGGATTTCCGTGCACATACTGTACCCTGCCTATGACATGGTGGATGTGTTACCACACTGCCATACCCTGCAGGCTGCAGGGCCACATCCTGGAGACACACAGATGCCTAGAACAGAAATGGAATAAAGCATGTAAGAACACATTCACTCAGCACTTCAGTTGTGGGGAGAGAGAGGGGTAAAGCTGGCACTGAATGTGTTGCCAAGACTGTGGCCAATATCTGTTGTCTCAGGATAGGTATTAGCTTTGTGCAATAACTCACAGCACTTGTGTTTAATGCTGTGGAGGTTGTCGATGTAACTATCAAAGGCTCTTGTGATTGTCATCAGTGTCTGCTGCATGTCTGTCATCATAGATGTTTGTAGGGGATTCCATGAGGGATCCAAAGTTGTGTTTGAGGCTAATAAGGGAGTTCAACATTCATGGGGCACTACCTTTCTCTGTAACAGTGTCCTCCTTCTGATGTACACTTTAGTAATGGCAAAGGACCATCACATTGTCTCCCAGTGTTTGGAGGACAGTGACTGGGTTCTGTTGGTTCTGGCTAGTACCATGCATTCATGTACTTGTTTGTACAGTGCATATGTGTATGATTCCACAGTCATGCAGCTATTTCCCATTGCCATGGGTGCAGTGAAAACATCCACTCCTGTTTTCATGGCTGCAAAGTCAGCTGTGGAGAGGTTTTGCAAAGTGGTTACCTTTGTGGGGGGTGTGGCTGACATGTTGAATTCCATGCTGATTACAGCCTGTGTGGATCTTACCATGCAGGGATTGATATCTGTGGATGAGCACCAGTCCCATATTTAAGTAGTCAACACAGGTCAGTGTTGTTGCATCCTCTACCGGGGGTCGGTATGTGCTGGTCCAGGGCATTGGAAATGATGAATTCCAGAAGTGTTGGGCCACTGTACTGGTGCTTGGCTACTTTCCCCAGGTGATGGAGGGGTAGTTGAAGACTCATGCTATGTCAGTGTTGCGTTGGGCCATCATAGATGGCAGGGTGTTGAGGAATGTGCATTGACAGTCTAGGGACATAGATGTGGACCATAGCAGGCTATGGCCTGGATTGCACTATTACCCCAAGGCAGTTGTATCGGAACTATCTCCAATGCATTATGCTGGGATACTAGTCTGGAGGTGTTCCTAGCCATAATGAATATGGAGACAACACCACCTGTGGAGGTGTGGTGTGGTACATGTTTGGGGGCTGACAGCTGGGGAATGCATCATAGCCTGATACTACAGGTCTCCTGTCTGCTGCTGTGAACCACCTCTCTGTTACAGCAGACATGTGTCCTCCTCTCTGAGTGCTTTCAGTGACTGCATCCTAACAGAACTCTACTGTTGAGCAGCATGAGCCTCAGATAGCATACATGTTTAGCTGTTATGGTGGCAATTACATTAGGAACTCTGCCTAATAAGGCATCATAGGGGTGGCAAGACACTTATCCAGTACCTGGAAACCCAGCACTGACAGATGTAAGGCATCTGTGGCAAGTCATTGGGTTCTGTCAGTCATGTCATCCCAAGCAGAGAGGTACTGGATTCCCTTATAATGGCACAAACAAGCAAGCCAATTTGCAGTCAGTAATCTGTTGATAGTACTGTAGCATCATTCTGGGTGATGGTGGTTCACTGCTCAGGGCTACTGTCACACCTGCCTTTACCACATAAGCAGAGAGTTCAACCATGTCTCTTGTCATGTAGTCCAGGGAGGTGTGTCCCAAGTCATTCACACCCACATGGATACAGAGTGATACTCATAGTTGTTGTAGAGTCCCATAACTAGCTGTGTAATGTGTTGGATGCTGGCATGTGATAGTAACATGCAGTAACTCCATAATACTATATTATATATACCTAGCTAGGCAGGAGTTCTAATCCCAATACTGGCAAGTGTATGTGTGTGTGTGTGTGAATCATGTATTGTCTGGCTTATACCATTTTAGGCTTGTGTACTAGCCTTCACACTTCCCCTCACCCCATCTAGTAGTCCTGTTGATGTCATCCATCTTAGAAGTACCCTTGGAATAGGTGGAAATGTATAAGCTCTGTGGAACATCTGTTAACTGCATAGCACTATAGTCACAATAACTAGATAGGCAGGAGTTCTAATATCCCTACTAGCAACTGAGTGGATGTGTGTGTGTGTGTGTGTGTTTGTGTGAGAACCATGTAGTGTGTAGGTTACACCATTTTTGACCTGTGTACTATCCTTTACACTTCCCCAACTCCAATTTAGTAGTTGTGTTGATGTCATCCACCTTAGAAGTACCTTTGGAATAAGTGGAAATGTATAAGTTCTGTGGTGTGTCTGATAACTGTGTAGCAATATAGTAGGGATACCTAGACAGGTTGGAGTTCTAATCCCAATGATGGCAATTCTTTGTGTGTGTGTGTGTGTGTGTGTGTGTGTGTGTGTGTGTGTGTGTGTGTGTGTGTGTGTGTGTGTGTGTGTGTGTGTGTGTGTGAATCATATCCTGTGTGGCTTATACCATACACGGCTGGTGACCACCTCCAACTCCCATTACTTTACATAGTGTGGTAACAGCATCTGCCTCACATGCAGCAGGTTAAACCATTGTACAGTCTGCTGTACATATGTGTCTGGAATATTCATCTGTTTGCAACCTATATGTGGTCAAAAGTGGTCTGTGTGCCTTAACAATGCTCATGTATGTGATATTATAGCCAAATAGGCCACAGTGAGTGTACTGACACATATGGCAGCATGAGGTATCATACTTGACTGAAACATCATGCTGATACAACATCTGCTGCCCTCACAGGTGGCTAGCTTTGTAGGTACAATACATGACTCCAGATGCTTGGTTTTACAAGTGACCTGTTCCTGCTATGGTTCACATTAATGGCTGGAAGAGGTGTGGACTGACATATTGTGGTGCTAATTAGTATGTAACAGGAACACCTTGCATCCTAACAGGGGTGTGTACACAATTTATATCCACTGTATACCACTAATGTGTCACACGTGTCCCTACCTTAGGCCGTTTGTCCACCTCACTTTGCTGACCTCATTCCAGATGTCTTGGCACTGACAAGTTGTGAGGTATGCTACAGGAATGTTGAGTTCACTTCTGATAGGCCCCAGTGGTGACCACTGTGGTGCAATACAGTTAACCCCAGCACAAGTGAATGTGCACAAAAAGCAATATAGCTATTACATAAAGCAATATAGATATCACTGATAGTTGTGCACGTGGTAATTATATGCCTTTCACATGCCTGGGTTATTGCCAGGCAGCTACAGAACAATATCATACTCACCAGCTTCAGACTGCTGTCCCATATGCAGACCAGAGGGTCCTACGTAGTTGTGAGAGGGAGTTATTGTCAGCAGACTCACATGTAGCCTTGGTACAGGATGGATGCAGCATGTCTGCACATCTACAGTACTAACCCAAAAATACACAGTGTCCTGTCCTCACCATAGATGTGCACCTATGTGCATTAGAAAACCCCATCCACAACTGCAATCAAACCTGACACATGGATGTAGATACAATACAAATACAGATACATGTATGTCTGATATATTAATGTACTAATCCCCACTGGGCCCTTACCTCCACGTTGCTCATCCAGTGTGTGTGTGTGTGTGTGTGTGTGTGTGTGTGTGTGTGTGTGTGTGGGTGCCCCTCATTCGGTGAGGAGCTCCTCTGTGGGTGTCTGTGGGGGCTGGATGTCTAGGCCTCCACCTGTGGCTAGCCAGTCCCTCATTACAGCAGCAGCCCATTGATGGGCATGGCAAATGAGGTTGGTGGCCCAATGCTGCACATGCTCATAAGTTATGCTGTGCAGGCTGGCATCATTTACCCTGTGGACCACACTGCTCCACAGGGTGGTCCTCTCATGCACATTTTCTGCTCTCCATCCAAATTACAGGGCATAATGTCCAATCACATATTGGGTGATGATGTCAGTTTCCCCAACAGAGAATGCTGGTAGGCGAGCCCTTTGCATGTTACCTGGAAGACATAAACAAGAAAAAGGTCACAGGACCTCATACAGGTGTCAAAGTGCACATAAACAGTGGATATTACTTGCAAATAATCCACACTACACCATAACCCTCCAAGCTATCATGGCTATAACAGCTTGCATTACACTCCTGGCCCTGAGCTGTCTTATTCCCTCCAGTGTTGGGAACTTGATTGCATAATCCTCTATTCTCCATTCATTTCTGTGTAGAGGGCTGACAGTGGCCATCTTCCATGTGGATGGTGTGTGGATGATGGAAAGTATGTGTTTGTGGTGTGTGATGGAGCTGTGAGCACATGCCTGGGTTCATGTAGGAAGCAGACAGTGATGTTATTATGCCCAATGGAGATATGCTGTTGTTGCCATCAGTAAGGAATATGTACATGCTCACCATTGCTGAGGGGAGGAGTGTGGTTGATGTGCATATCCCACTGTACAAGTGGGGTGGACAGGGTTGTGATGTTCCCACCTAACCTGTGTTGCTATATCCATGGCATGTGTGTATGAGGTGTTGTTTACCCCAGTACAGGGTGAATAATGTTGTTTCCTCTGAGACTTACAACATACGTGGAGACACAGTTGCAATTGTCCTTGGTGGTGTGGGCATGTCTGATTTTTAGTCATAGTCAGCCTTACAGGAAGTCACCTGTGAATTTACATAGTTGCTCAGATATAGGTGGACTTGCTTCCAAGTTGTTACCTGCACCTATTTGTCCCTGTACAGCCAATGTATCAGCCTATTATGTGGTTTGTGTATTGCTGCTGTCCACCAAAGGGGATTACTCTACCTTGGTGGAGGCTGGTTATACAGGTCAGGTACTACTGAGTCCAAATAGCTACATTGGATATAAAGGGTACACACCCCTGTTACAATGCCTGGTATTTGTGCAATTGGAACATGACACCACAATAACTCCTTTCAAAACAATTCACACCTGTAATGTAACCTATAACCTGCACAATTCAATTGAAAACATAACAATCTGGTCTGTGAAAACGTATGCAAATAATAATCAGTACAATAAGCCAGATGAATGAATGTGCACACCCTTAAACTGATACATTGTGTATGCACCTCTTAAGATGGTTCATCATTCAGTCATCTTGGTTTGGACTCTAACATCATGGCACATCTTCACCTGGCAATTGTTCACCTTCCAAGAAACACCTTTGATTGTATTTCAATGGAATTGTACAGGTTAGGGATCACATTCAAGATGAGAAACATTATGAAATGATCTTTTGTGGTCTTGATTGTCATACAGTACACAAACCTGGCATTCCAACAGGGGTATGTACACTTGTGATATTCACTGTATATAGCTATTGATATAGCTGGTAGTGGTAGGTATGGACAGAGGGTCAAAACACAGTTGAATACTTCTCCAATTGCTACCTGATAATCATACCTACTCTAGTACCCATATCAGTGTCAGGGCAATGCAACAACCAGTAGCTGTACACATTTATGTCTGTTGTATGCAATGACATTGATATTACACACATATGCAACATGCACAACCTATGTACCTGACTGCTCAAAACCCATGTGATTAGTTTTGTGCCTTCAGCTGAACATATGCATACATACATGTGCTCGGGGATACCTGGTATACATTTCTGTCCTATATTAGCATGAAACACTGTATTTACAGTCGTGCTGGCCAATCATACTTATCAACCTGTTATAGCAGTACTTCTGGACAATGGCACACATAAATGGGTAACAAAAAGGACATCAAAACTGATACTGTATTAATACAGCTGCACCATACATTAGTACGTTGATTCCACAGTAGGCTTTGACATCACTGTGATAACCTGGAAGATGTCCAACAGTCATAAGAAGGCTATTATGTTGCAATGTCCTTGCTTACAGACCTGCCAATGATTTGGCTGACATAACACAGGTATATGCGTATGTGACTCCAGATATCAGTCACAAATGTGCTTATTGTCCAGAAGAACACTGTACAGTTGAATGTTATTAATTCAATGTATCACATGCAGTTCAACACACATGTCTGCAACAGTACTTTACTATGCACATTCCCTATATAGTCTCTTAGCTTTACAAGACAAACATGTGCCATACTCATATTCACAGGCAACATGGATATGGACAACATCCCATTAAATGGCCTAGCAGTGGCATAGTAACAACTGTTTTACAGACACCCCAGTGGTTTCCATATATAAGCTGCCCTTTCCCAGGGTGAGTCAGGCTCCTGAGCTGTGATCCTACCTAGCAACCTCTCAGAGAATCTCATCTGGACAAAGCCTAAAATGATGGGATAAATTCAGACAGACTGTAAATATTCCTGTTACAAACATAGAAAGTTTGTAGTAGGATACATTTTGCATTACAGTGAATATTCTTAAAGATGTGGAGTCTTAAACTCAAGTGTTTATCATTACTTGATGACTTCAGTCCTCAGCTATTTGCCAGAAAAGTACAGATTTCAGGAGGAACAGACAAAAAAGTATGATGGTAAACTGTGGACATTCATTGAAGATCTGTACAGTTGAGAGGTATGTCTGTGATTTCTCCCACTGCAGAGAGGGCCAGATGCTATGGCCATAGCAGCTGTTCAGCAGGACATTAGTACAGCAAGTCTTGTTCATAGGTTCATAGGTTCATAGGTTTATACTAGGCTATCTGCCCTAAGGCATTTATAAGCCTAAAAAATACTGTGCCCATTAGTTTGTTGTGCCTCTGTCCAGCAGTGACACAGAGATGATTCCCGGTAAACCCTGATCTCCCATCCACAGGTCTAGATTTCTCTTGAACAGAGTCAGCGAGGTGCTCTGCCTCACATGGACCGGGATTTTATTCCACAGCATAGGGAGTCTCTGAGTGATAAATCTATCCCTCCAGCACATCCTATTTATATTCGTGCTAAGGTTTTTAAGCTTGCTCTAGTGGTTTTGGTGGATTTGGATTTTTGAGGTGGAGCATGTCCATTAATTCGTTGGACATGGCCTTGTATGTCAGGCACATGTCACCTCTGAGCAGATGGTATGCGACTGAATAGAGCTGGAGTTTCTTCAATCTGGCAGCATATGACAGATTTTGGAGTCCTTTATCCTTTTGGTGAGGAACTTTTGGGGTCTCTCAATTGCTGCAGATGTCGGGTGAGATACATCCAATGGGGCATTGTACTCGATCATTGGTCTAATAAGTGAAGAGTACAGGAACAATGACCTCACTAGATCTGGATGTGAATCCCTTCATGATCAGGTGGGCAATGTAGAAGGTCTTTCTAACCACTTTAGCAATGTGAGTGTCAAAGAAAGGCCACTGTCAACCTGGGTCCCCAGGTCCCTGATAACCTCTTCTGTGCTTAGTGGATTGCCACCTATATGGTAGCTTGGGTTACCTTGTTTTTCCCTTAACTTCAAGCCATGGCTCTGCACCAGTATCTGTTTCCGCTGTTCCGTGAGTCCCTTCTGAAGGATATCCGTGTCTGATGCACTTTCCACTATGGCGCCCAGTTTGCAGTCGTCTGCAAACTTTGTCAGCAATGTCCTCCCATGTTGGCCTGTACTTCTGAGAAGTAGATGCCAAACAAGAGGGGGCCAAGGACCGAGTCTGTGGGACACCACTTGTGACGGCTTGGAGTCTGACGCCAGCAACTCTAACCCTGTGGGTTCTGTCCTAAGCAGTTTGCAACCCATCTTGTGACATATGGGTTTACATTTAGGTCAAGGTAGGCTGTATGGACTGCCTTTCCTTATCAATGGCCTTGGTGACTGTTTTGAAGAAGTCGACCAAGTTCAAAAGGCATGATCTTCCCTTGTCAAAGCCAAACTGGGTCGGGTCTAATGTCTGCAAGTCCCCTATATCTTTGTTTATGAGCTCCATTATGATCCTCTCCATAGCTTTGCAGACTAGACTTGTTTGCCTTTGGAGTGGGACCACAGTTGCCGTCCAGCCACTTGGGCACGGCATCCTGTGGTAAGGCTGAGATTAAACAGCTGCCTTCATTTAGCTCGTGTTG